>NW_027010237.1:0-34047 GCF_036934945.1 Oncorhynchus masou masou
TAGTACTGTATATTATAACTAGGGCTGTCATGATGAAGGGGGGTCTATAGTACTGTATATTATAACTAGGGCTGTCATGATGAAGGGGGGTCTATAGTACTGTATATTATAACTAGGGCATGATGTCATGATGAATGATGAAGGGGGGTCTATAGTACTGTATATTATAACTAGGGCTGTCATGATGAAGGGGGGGTCTATAGTACTGTATATTATAACTAGGGCTGTCATGATGAGGGGGGGGTCTATAGTACTGTATATTATAACTAGGGCTGTCATGATGAAGGGGGGGGGGGTCTATAGTACTGTATATTATAACTAGGGCTGTCATGATGAAGGGGGGTCTATAGTACTGTATATTATAACTAGGGCTGTCATGATGAAGGGGGGGTCTATAGTACTGTATATTATAACTAGGGCTGTCATGATGAAGGGGGTCTATAGTACTGTATATTATAACTAGGGCTGTCATGATGAAGGGGGGTCTATAGTACTGTATATTATAACTAGGGCTGTCATGATGAAGGGGGGTCTATAGTACTGTATATTATAACTAGGGCTGTCATGATGAAGGGGGGTCTATAGTACTGTATATTATAACTAGGGCTGTCATGATGAAGGGGGGTCTATAGTACTGTATATTATAACTAGGGCTGTCATGATGAAGGGGGGTCTATAGTACTGTATATTATAACTAGGGCTGTCATGATGAAGGGGGGTCTATAGTACTGTATATTATAACTAGGGCTGTCATGATGAAGGGGGGTCTATAGTACTGTATATTATAACTAGGGCTGTCATGATGAAGGGGGTCTATAGTACTGTATATTATAACTAGGGCTGTCATGATGAAGGGGGGGGTCTATAGTACTGTATATTATAACTAGGGCTGTCATGATGAAGGGGGGGTCTATAGTACTGTATATTATAACTAGGGCTGTCATGATGAAGGGGGGTCTATAGTACTGTATATTATAACTAGGGCTGTCATGATGAAGGGGGGTCTATAGTACTGTATATTATAACTAGGGCTGTCATGATGAAGGGGGGTCTATAGTACTGTATATTATAACTAGGGCTGTCATGATGAAGGGGGGTCTATAGTACTGTATATTATAACTAGGGCTGTCATGATGAAGGGGGGTCTATAGTACTGTATATTATAACTAGGGCTGTCATGATGAAGGGGGGTCTATAGTACTGTATATTATAACTAGGGCTGTCATGATGAAGGGGGGTCTATAGTACTGTATATTATAACTAGGGCTGTCATGATGAAGGGGGGTCTATAGTACTGTATATTATAACTAGGCTGTCATGATGAAGGGGGGTCTATAGTACTGTATATTATAACTAGGGCTGTCATGATGAAGGGGGGGTCTATAGTACTGTATATTATAACTAGGGCTGTCATGATGAAGGGGGGTCTATAGTACTGTATATTATAACTAGGGCTGTCATGATGAAGGGGGGTCTATAGTACTGTATATTATAACTAGGGCTGTCATGATGAAGGGGGTCTATAGTACTGTATATTATAACTAGGGCTGTCATGATGAAGGGGGGTCTATAGTACTGTATATTATAACTAGGGCTGTCATGATGAAGGGGGGTCTATAGTACTGTATATTATAACTAGGGCTGTCATGATGAAGGGGGGTCTATAGTACTGTATATTATAACTAGGGCTGTCATGATGAAGGGGGGTCTATAGTACTGTATATTATAACTAGGGCTGTCATGATGAAGGGGGGTCTATAGTACTGTATATTATAACTAGGGCTGTCATGATGAAGGGGGGTCTATAGTACTGTATATTATAACTAGGGCTGTCATGATGAAGGGGGTCTATAGTACTGTATATTATAACTAGGGCTGTCATGATGAAGGGGGGTCTATAGTACTGTATATTATAACTAGGGCTGTCATGATGAAGGGGGGGGTCTATAGTACTGTATATTATAACTAGGGCTGTCATGATGAGTGGGGGGGGTCTATAGTACTGTATATTATAACTAGGGCTGTCATGATGAAGGGGGGTCTATAGTACTGTATATTATAACTAGGGCTGTCATGATGAGTGGGGGGGGGTCTATAGTACTGTATATTATAACTAGGGCTGTCATGATGAAGGGGGGTCTATAGTACTGTATATTATAACTAGGGCTGTCATGATGAAGGGGGGGGTCTATAGTACTGTATATTATAACTAGGGCTGTCATGATGAAGGGGGGTCTATAGTACTGTATATTATAACTAGGGCTGTCATGATGAAGGGGGGGTCTATAGTACTGTATATTATAACTAGGGCTGTCATGATGAAGGGGGGGTCTATAGTACTGTATATTATAACTAGGGCTGTCATGATGAAGGGGGGTCTATAGTACTGTATATTATAACTAGGGCTGTCATGATGAAGGGGGGTCTATAGTACTGTATATTATAACTAGGGCTGTCATGATGAAGGGGGGTCTATAGTACTGTATATTATAACTAGGGCTGTCATGATGAAGGGGGGTCTATAGTACTGTATATTATAACTAGGGCTGTCATGATGAAGGGGGGTCTATAGTACTGTATATTATAACTAGGGCTGTCATGATGAAGGGGGGTCTATAGTACTGTATATTATAACTAGGGCTGTCATGATGAAGGGGGGGTCTATAGTACTGTATATTATAACTAGGGCTGTCATGATGAGGGGGGGGTTAGACATGTAGATCGGAGGTTAACAGCTGATTGGGTTAACAGCTGGTAGCACAGGGGGTTTTGATGTTAGGATGTCATTTGGAAATACTGTAATCAAATCAAAATCATTTATATACTTTTTCAATTTACTCTCCCAACAGGGCTGTCATTATTAAGGGGGGTCTACAGTCCCTTTATATTAAAATGTCCAGTCATGATGACGGGGGGGTCCCTAAGAGTATTAGATCTTCTAATGACCTTTATGTTAATTAGATACATCCACAAGGAATCAGGGTCTTGTCCTTAACAGCTTCATTGATCAACCAACCTTACCTCACAGTCTGGACTCCATTCAACCAAACCTCAAAGGTCTGTCACAGATCCCTAAAGGTCTCATTCTAACAGATAAAGGTCTCTTCCTAACAGATCCCTAAAGGTCTCACTAAAGGTATATAACAGATCCCTAAATCTTCCTAACAGATCCCTAAAGGTCTAGGGCTTCTAACAGATCCCTAAGGGGGTCTCCTAATAGTCCCTAAATATTATAGATCCCTAAAGGTCTCTTTCTAACAGATCCCTAAAGGTCTCTTCCTAACAGATCCCTAAAGGTCTACTGTATATTAAAGGTCTCTTCCTAATAACTCAAGGTCTCATTCCTAACAGATCCCTCAAGGTCTCTTCCTAACAGATCCCTAAAGGTCTCATCCTAACAGATCCCTAAAGGTCTCTTCCTAACAGATCCCTAAGGTCTCATTCTAACAGATCCCTAAAGGTCTCTTCCTAACAGATCCCTAAAGGTCTCTTCCTAACAGATCCTAAAGGTCTCATCCTAACAGATCCCTAAAGGTCTCTTCCTAACAGATCCCTAAAGGGGGTCTCTTCCTAACAGATCCCTAAAGGTCTCTTCCTAACAGATCCCTAAAGGTCTCTTCCTAACAGATCCCTAAAGGTCTCATTCTAACAGATCCCTAAAGGTATATTCCTAACAGATCCCTAAAGGTCTCTTCCTAACAGATCCCTAAAGGTCTCTTCCTAACAGATCCCTAAAGGTCTCTTCCTAACAGATCCCTAAAGGTCTCTTCCTAACAGATCCCTAAAGGTCTCTTCCTAACAGATCCCTAACAGGCTGATTGGGTTAACAGATCCCTAAAGGTCTCTTCCTAACAGATCCCTAAAGGTCTCATCCTAACAGATCCCTAAAGGTCTCATCCTAACAGATCCCTAAAGGTCTCTTTCTAACAGATCCCTAAAGGTCTCTTCCTAACAGATCCCTAAAGGTCTCATCCTAACAGATCCCTAAAGGTCTCTTCCTAACAGATCCCTAAAGGTCTCTTCCTAACAGATCCCTAAAGGTCTCTTCCTAACAGAAAGGTCTCTTCCTAACAGATCCCTAAAGGTCTCTTCCTAACAGATCCCTCAAGGTCTCTTCCTAACAGATCCCTAAAGGTCTCTTCCTAACAGATCCCACAAGGTCTCTTCCTAACAGATCCCTAAAGGTCTCTTCCTAACAGATCCCTCAAGGTCTCTTCCTAACAGATCCCTCAAGGTCTCTTCCTAACAGATCCCTAAAGGTCTCTTCCTAACAGATCCCTCAAGGTCTCTTCCTAACAGATCCCTAAAGGTCTCTTCCCAACAGACCCCTAAAGGTCTCTTCCCAACAGATCCCTAAAGGTCTCTTCCTAACAGATCCCTCAAGGTCTCTTCCTAACAGATCCCTAAAGATCTCATCCTAACAGATCCCTAAAGATCTCTTCCTAACAGATCCCTAAAGGTCTCATCTAACAGATCCCTAAAGGTCTCTTCCTAACAGATCCTTAAAGGTCTCATCCTAACAGATCCCTAAAGGTCTCATCCTAACAGATCCCTAAAGGTCTCTTCCTAACAGATCCTTAAAGGTCTCATCCTAACAGATCCCTAAAGGTCTCTTCCTAACAGATCCTAAAGGTCTCATTCTAACAGATCCCTAAAGGTCTCTTCCTAACAGATCCCTAAAGGTCTCTTCCTAACAGATCCCTCAAGGTCTATTCCCAACAGATCCCTAAAGGTCTCATTCTAACAGATCCCTAAAGGTCTCATTCTAACAGATCCCTAAAGGTCTCTTCCTAACAGATCCCTAAAGGTCTCTTCCTAACAGATCCCTAAAGGTCTCTTCCTAACAGATCCCTAAAGGTCTCTTCCTAACAGATCCCTAAAGGTCTCTTCCTAACAGATCCCTAAAGGTCTCTTCCTAACAGATCCCTAAAGGTCTCTTCCTAACAGATCCCTAAAGGTCTCTTCCTAACAGATCCCTAAAGGTCTCTTCCTAACAGATCCCTAAAGGTCTCTTCCTAACAGATCCCTAAAGGTCTCTTCCTAACAGATCCCTCAAGGTCTCTTCCTAACAGATCCCTAAAGGTCTCTTCCTAACAGATCCCTAAAGGTCTCATTCTAACAGATCCCTAAAGGTCTCATTCTAACAGATCCCTAAAGATCTCTTCCTAACAGATCCCTAAAGGTATCTTCCTAACAGATCCCTAAAGGTCTCTTCCCAACAGATCCCTAAAGGTCTCTTCCTAACAGATCCCTAAAGGTCTCATCCTAACAGATCCCTAAAGGTCTCATTCTAACAGATCCCTAAAGGTCTCTTCCCAACAGATCCCTAAAGGTCTCATTCTAACAGATCCCTAAAGGTCTCTGCCCAACAGATCCCTAAAGGTCTCATTCTAACAGATCCCTAAAGGTCTCTTCCCAACAGATCCCTAAAGGTCTCTTCCTAACAGATCCCTAAAGGTCTCTTCCTAACAGATCCCTAAAGGTCTATTCCCAACAGATCCCTAAAGGTCTATTCCTAACAGATCCCTAAATGTCTCTTCCCAACAGATCCCTAAAGGTCTCTTCCTAACAGATCCCTAAAGGTCTCTTCCTAACAGATCCCTAAAGGTCTCATCCTAACAGATCCCTAAAGGTCTCATCCTAACAGATCCCTAAAGGTCTCATCCTAACAGATCCCTAAAGGTCTCTTCCCAACAGATCCCTAAAGGTCTCATTCTAACAGATCCCTAAAGGTCTCATCCTAACAGATCCCTAAAGGTCTCTTCCTAACAGATCCCTCAAGGTCTCTTCCCAACAGATCCCTAAAGGTCTCATTCTAACAGATCCCTAAAGGTCTCTTCCTAACAGATCCCTAAAGGTCTCATCCTAACAGATCCCTAAAGGTCTCTTCCTAACAGATCCCTCAAGGTCTCTTCCTAACAGATCCCTAAAGGTCTCTTCCTAACAGATCCCTCAAGGTCTCTTCCTAACAGATCCCTAAAGGTCTCTTCCTAACAGATCCCTCAAGGTCTCTTCCTAACAGATCCCTAAAGGTCTCTTCCTAACAGATCCCTAAAGGTCTCTTCCCAACAGATCCCTAAAGGTCTCTTCCTAACAGATCCCTAAAGGTCTCTTCCTAACAGATCCCTAAAGATCTCATCCTAACATATCCCTAAAGATCTCTTCCTAACAGATCCCTAAAGGTCTCATCCTAACAGATCCCTAAAGGTCTCTTCCTAACAGATCCTTAAAGGTCTCATCCTAACAGATCCCTAAAGGTCTCATCCTAACAGATCCCTAAAGGTCTCTTCCTAACAGATCCCTAAAGGTATCTTCCTAACAGATCCCTAAAGGTCTCTTCCTAACAGATCCCTAAAGGTCTCATTCTAACAGATCCCTAAAGGTCTCTTCCTAACAGATCCCTAAAGGTCTCTTCCTAACAGATCCCTAAAGGTCTATTCCTAACAGATCCCTAAAGGTCTCTTCCTAACAGATCCCTAAAGGTCTCATTCTAACAGATCCCTAAAGGTCTCATTCTAACAGATCCCTAAAGGTCTCTTCCTAACAGATCCCTAAAGGGCTCTTCCTAACAGATCCCTAAAGGTCTCTTCCTAACAGATCCCTAAAGGTCTCTTCCTAACAGATCCCTAAAGGTCTATTCCTAACAGATCCCTAAAGGTCTCTTCCTAACAGATCCCTAAAGGTCTCTTCCTAACAGATCCCTAAAGGTCTCTTTCCTAACAGATCCCTAAAGGTCTCTTCCTAACAGATCCCTAAAGGTCTCTTCCTAACAGATCCCTAAAGGTCTCTTCCTAACAGATCCCTAAAGGTCTCTTCCTAACAGATCCCTAAAGGTCTCATCCTAACAGATCCCTAAAGGTCTCATCCTAACAGATCCCTAAAGGTCTCTTTCTAACAGATCCCTAAAGGTCTCTTCCTAACAGATCCCTAAAGGTCTCATCCTAACAGATCCCTAAAGGTCTCTTCCTAACAGATCCCTCAAGGTCTCTTCCTAACAGATCCCTAAAGGTCTCTTCCTAACAGATCCCTCAAGGTCTCTTCCTAACAGATCCCTCAAGGTCTCTTCCTAACAGATCCCTAAAGGTCTCTTCCTAACAGATCCCTCAAGGTCTCTTCCTAACAGATCCCTAAAGGTCTCTTCCTAACAGATCCCTAAAGGTCTCTTCCTAACAGATCCCTAAAGGTCTCTTCCTAACAGATCCCTAAAGGTCTATTCCCAACAGATCCCTAAAGATCTCATCCTAACAGATCCCTAAAGATCTCTTCCTAACAGATCCCTAAAGGTCTCATCCTAACAGATCCCTAAAGGTCTCTTCCTAACAGATCCTTAAAGGTCTCATCCTAACAGATCCCTAAAGGTCTCATCCTAACAGATCCCTAAAGGTCTCTTCCTAACAGATCCCTAAAGGTCTCTTCCTAACAGATCCCTAAAGGTCTCTTCCTAACAGATCCCTAAGGGTCTCATTCTAACAGATCCCTAAAGGTCTCTTCCTAACAGATCCCTAAAGGTCTCTTCCTAACAGATCCCTAAAGGTCTATTCCCAACAGATCCCTAAAGGTCTCTTCCTAACAGATCCCTAAAGGTCTCATTCTAACAGATCCCTAAAGGTCTCATTCTAACAGATCCCTAAAGGTCTCTTCCTAACAGATCCCTAAAGGTCTCTTCCTAACAGATCCCTAAAGGTCTCTTCCTAACAGATCCCTAAAGGTCTATTCCTAACAGATCCCTAAAGGTCTCTTCCTAACAGATCCCTAAAGGTCTCTTCCTAACAGATCCCTAAAGGTCTCTTCCTAACAGATCCCTAAAGGTCTCTTCCTAACAGATCCCTAAAGGTCTCTTCCTAACAGATCCCTAAAGGTCTCTTCCTAACTGATCCCTAAAGGTCTCTTCCCAACAGATCCCTAAAGGTCTATTCCCAACAGATCCCTAAAGGTCTCATTTTAACAGATCCCTAAAGGTCTCATCCCAACAGATCCCTAAAGGTCTCTTCCTAACAGATCCCTAAAGGTCTCATCCCAACAGATCCCTAAAGGTCTCTTCGCAACAGATCCCTAAAGGACTATTCCTAACAGATCCCTAACGGTCTCTTCTCTTCGTAGTACGTCGTTGCCTATAGACACTGCCACATACGTCTGGTGTCTGAGCTGTTGAATTGTGACTCCACTAAACCGATATTTACCTTGTTTAATTGCCTTGCGGCGTGAATAACTACACTATTTATATTCTGCCATACTCCCAGTCATCTTTTCATGGTTAAATGCGGTGGTTTGCGCTTTCAGTTTAGTGCGAATGCTGCCATCAATCCACGATTTCTGGTTCGGGTAGGTTTTAATAGTCACAAAATCTCCAATGCACTTCCTTATAAACTCACTCAGCCAAAAAGCGTATAAATCGATGTTTTTCTCTGAGGATGCCCTGAATATTTCCCATTCCGAGTGACAAAAACAATCTTGGAGCGTGGATTCCGATTGGTCAGACCAGCGTTGAATGGTTCTTGTCATGGGAGCATCCTGTTTGAGTTTCTGTCTACAGGACAGTAGTAGCAAAATGGAGTCGTGGTCATATTTTCTGAATGGAGGGCGGGGGAAGGCTTTGTATACTTCGTGGGAGTTAGAGTAGCAGTGAGTAGCAAATTTGAGAATTTGCTTTGTAACCTCTTAGAGCTACCCCTACTTTTTTCAATTTCCGCCTTAAGACATACCCAAATCTAACTGCATATTCTTGGTACCATTTGAAAGAAAACACTCTGAAGTTTGTGTAAATGTGAATTGAATGTAGGAGAATATAACACAATAGATTTGGTTTAGATAATACAATGAAAAAAAACATACGTTTCTTCTTTTTATTCTTGTATCATCATCTTTAAAATGAACAAGATAAAACAAACATTCAGATAGGATGATGGGGAAAATTTCAGTGAAAAACATAAGAGGGCAACAGTACTTGTGCAAAGTTTCAGAATGATAACTTCCAAAATGAGTGTGCTACATGACATTTATCATGAAGTCACCCAGGTGTCCCACACAAGTAGCCCAAATGTACCCAAGTAGCCAAATTGGTGAAGTTATACATTTTGAATGGAATAACTATATAAAAAATACCAAAATGGTATTCTAACACACACCCCCAAAAAATGGAGAAAAAAAGAAGAAAAAATAAATAAATTAAAAAAATAACTCTTTCAATATTTGGAAGACCCTCAGTCCTCTACACAATATTGTGCTGCTGATGCCAGGTGCCATAGCACATCCATGTCTGCAGAAATACATTTGGGCAGATGAACACCACTTGTGGCAGGAGCTGGATGAACCAGCTTCAGTGGGGATGGACACCTTGGCACTGGGGGCTGCCATTCGGAGTCAGTGTCACTGTGAAAGAAAATGTTCAGTTAGAATAGTTTCACATATGAGCCCTGTATCAACAGGTATAATACACAGATATATATATAGAGGACAGGGAACATAAGGTTGAATATATTATTATAGACCTGCTAGATCTACTGTCTCATTTATATTATGACATTTCAGCTAGATCTACTGTCTCTATTATATTATGACAGACCAGCTAGATCTACTGTCTTTTTTATATTACAACAGACCAGCTGTATCTACTGTCTCCATTTCACTTTGGCCATTGTTGTGGGCCTGCCCTCCCCCTCAACAGCCTCAAATAGGCTATTTCATTTCACAAATAATATTTTATGTTATTCATTTCAAACAACGGCATTAGCATGAGAAGAACTTACCAGTCCACAACGATGTCCTCTTCGTTCAAAAAATATTCCTCCATTTGGAAATCGCTAAATGAATCGTCCTCAATCAATTTCTTCTAAAATTGTGTGTACATCTGTATATCTAGACTTAGATTTAGCTTTCCCTGACTTAGTTGCCATACTGACTGATATATAAACAGCTGAATATGCACTTTACCAAAACAATGCTGTGCGCAACATTCATGGCTCATTCCAGTATGAATCATCAATGGCGAATGAACCTCTTTACGCCGGAGCTTACTACATGGGTTGGTCTTCCAACACATAAGCATTACATATTGCCGTTTACCTCAGCTCATTGGCTATCTACCCAGCTAGATTTCAAGACGATCAGTGGTCATTGGGTTAAAATACAGTCAATCAACGAAACAGCTGGCAAATCATTGGTGCACAATGATGTCATTACTTGTTGTCTTCAAATCGGTTTCTTTCAGTCAATACGTCCCGTGAAATGACCCATCAGGTTTGGTTGTGTTACAAACAAACCAGTTGATTGCAGTGAAACCAAACATGACTGGAAAAGTCACGTTCTGTGTGGGTTATTTATCTGGAATGTGTCGTCAAAAATGGAATGAGACGGAATTCACGACACAAACGGTTCACAAGATGTTTCGTGTTAGGCTATAAAAACGGATTTTATCAAACAAAAGACCATTCATTGTGTAAAAATGAGCATTGGGATTGCAAACAGAGGAAGATCGTCAAAGGTAAACAATTTATTTTATTGCAGTTTGTGATTTTGTTACGCCTGTGCTGGTTGAAATAGTTGTTTTTTATGGTGCTCTATTCTCAGATAATCGCATCGTATTCTTTCGCAGTAAATCATTCTTTAAATCTGACAATGCAGTTGGATTAGCAAGATTCTAGACTTTCGAAACATGTGAGACACTTGTATTTTCATAAAATTTTAATATGACTATTTATGTAGCGATCACTGTATGTTGTCGAATTTCATCCCGCTAACGGGTTCTGTACGCAGAGAGGTTAGAATCCCCAGCTAAAATAAATGCAGCCTCAGGATGTATGGTTTCCAGTTTGCATAGTCCAGTGTAGTTCCTTGAGGGCCGTTGTGGTAGAGGGGGGATATACACGGCTGTGGCGATAACCGATGAGAATTCTCTTGGGAGATAATATGGTCGTCAGCTGATTGTAAGGAATTCTAGGTCAGGTGAACAAAAGGACTTGAGTTCCTGTATGTTGTTATGATTACACCATATATATCCCATTTAGCAGACGCTTTTGTCCAAAGCGACTTACAAGTCGGCTGGGGCCACTTCTTTTACATATGGGTGGCCCCAGCGGGAATCGAACCCACGACGCTTGGCGTTGCAAGCGCCATGCTCTACCGACTGAGCCACACAGGACCCTACACCATGAGTTGTTAATTATGAAGCCCTTCTTCTTCCCAGAGAATGTTAATTTCTGTCGGAGCGATGCATGAAGAAATATTTTTTATTTTTTATTTCACCTTTATTTAACCAGGTAGGCCAGTTGAGAACAAGTTCTCATTTACAACTGCGGCTTGGACAAGATAAAGCAAAGCAGTGCGACACAAACAACAACACAGAGTTACACATGGAATAAACACATGTACAGTCAATAACATAATACAAAAAATCTATATACAGTGTGTGCAAATGGCGTGAGGTGGTAGATCAATAAATAGGCCGTAGCAGCGAAGTAATTACAGTTTAGCAAATTAACACGGGAGTGACAGACGAGCAGATGATGATGTGTAGGTAGAAATACTGGTGTGCAAAAGAGCAAAAAAGTTAATAAAAATAGTATGGGGATGAGGTAGGTAGATTGGGTGGGCTATTTACAGATGGGCTATTTACAGCTGCAGTGATCGGTTAGCTGCTTAGATAGTTGGTGCTTAAAGTTAGAAGTATAAGTTAGAAGTATAAGTCTCGAGCTTCAGCGATTTTTGCAATTCGTTCCTTCATTGGCAGCAGAGAACTGGAAGACTGGAAGACTTCAGGAAAGTCATACTGTTTCCTAAGGACTCGAAGAGAGGCGACCATCTCAATAGTTCTAAATACTGTTTCCTCAGGACTCGAAGAGAGGCGACCATCTCAATAGTTCTAAATAATGGGTAGTTTCCTAAGGACTCGAAGAGAGGTGACCATCTCAATAGTTCTAAATACTGGGTAGTTTCCTAAGGACTCGAAGAGAGGCGACCATCTCAATAGTTCTAAATACTGGACAGTTTCCTAAGGACTCGAAGAGAGGCGACCATCTCAATAGTTCTAAATACTGTTTCCTAAGGACTCGAAGAGAGGCGACCATCTCAATAGTTCTAAATACGGGATAGTTTCCTAAGGACTCAAGAGAGGCGACCATCTCAATAGTTCTAAATACTGGGTAGTTTCCTAAGGACTCGAAGAGAGGTGACCATCTCAATAGTTCTAAATAATGGGTAGTTTCCTCAGGACTCGAAGAGAGGCGACCATCTCAATAGTTCTAAATACTGGGTAGTTTCCTAAGGACTCGAAGAGAGGCGACCATATCAATAGTTCTAAATACTGGATAGTTTCCTCAGGACTCGAAGAGAGGTGACCATCTCAATAGTTCTAAATAATGGGTAGTTTCCTAAGGACTCGAAGAGCGGCGACCATCTCAATAGTTCTAAATAATGGGTAGTTTCCTAAGGACTCGAAGAGAGGCGACCATCTCAATAGTTCTAAATACTGAATAGTTTCCTAAGGACTCGAAGAGAGGCGACCATCTCAATAGTTCTAAATACTGTTTCCTAAGGACTCGAAGAGAGGCGACCATCTCAATAGTTCTAAATACTGGATAGTTTCCTCAGGACTCGAAGAGAGGCGACCATCTCAATAGTTCTAAATACTGGATAGTTTCCTAAGGACTCGAAGAGAGGCGACCATCTCAATAGTTCTAAATACTGGGTAGTTTCCTAAGGACTCGAAGAGAGGTGACCATCTCAATAGTTCTAAATAATGGGTAGTTTCCTCAGGACTCGAAGAGAGGCGACCAACTCAATAGTTCTAAATACTGTTTCCTAAGGACTCGAAGAGAGGCGACCATCTCAATAGTTCTAAATACTGGGTAGTTTCCTAAGGACTCGAAGAGAGGCGACCATCTCAATAGTTCTAAATACTGGGTAGTTTCCTAAGGACTCGAAGAGAGGTGACCATCTCAATAGTTCTAAATAATGGGTAGTTTCCTCAGGACTCGAAGAGAGGCGACCATCTCAATAGTTCTAAATACTGGGTAGTTTCCTAAGGACTCGAAGAGAGGCGACCATATCAATAGTTGATGTGTGTATTGATGTGAATAGTGTATATTGATGTGTATATTGATGTTTATATTGATGTTTATGTTGATGTGTGTATTGATGTGAATAGTGTATATTGATGTTTATATTGATGTGTGTATTGATGTGAAGTGTATATTGATGTGTATAGTGTATATTGATGTTTAAATTGATGTTTATATTGATGTTTATGTTGATGTGTGTATTGATGTGAATAGTGTATATTGATGTTTATATTGATGTGTGTATTGATGTGAATAGTGTATATTGATGTGTATATTGATGTTTATATTGATGTTTATGTTGATGTGTGTATTGATGTGAATAGTGTATATTGATGTTTATATTGATGTGTGTATTGATGTGAATAGTGTATATTGATGTGTATAGTGTATATTGATGTGACTATTTAGCTTCAACAATGTTTTATTATAGACGCAAATTGGTGCAAAAACTAATCAAAGACATTTTAAGTAATTACGGTTCACAACATTGATCAAATCAAGGAAGACATTTCCCATAATCCATCAGTGCTCTTCATCTGCCCGGGCAGCGCTACATATATGACAGCACAGAGAAAGTCCTTTCCCTTTTCGACCGACAGCTTGTCACTGAAGCAGCTCTGAGATAATTATAGGATGTCATTTTTCACCATCCCCAACTTCTCCAGACGACACCGTTGTCGTGGATCAACACATACATTGTCTAGTAGCTCCGTTTCCTGCAGTCAAACGACCAAACCTCTAGTGGCTTTATGGGTGGAATGTTATTCATATTTTTTATCATTTCAAAAATTAATAACTTTTTTGTTGTTGTTGTTGAAAATCTGGTGTTCCTATGTCAAACGTTTTAGTTATATTTCAGTATTCTGTGATGTATATAAAGTGTAATATTGGGATACAAACTCAAAATGTAATATATTTCAACTCTATATTTGACAGGTGTCTTCTTTTTTGTTAAACCATGTGCGTGAGGTTTATACTTTAGTTTCAACGTAGATTTGTTTAAGATTACCAAGAAATACTCTGTCTGACCTTGATTTATCCCGCTGCAGTAAAATGTTAACAGGTGAGAGCTATGACGTGCTGTGACAGGAATGTGATGTGTGGTAGAGAGGGGGGGAGAGAGAGAAGTGGGTTGTCTGTCTGCTGAAAGAGAGAGAGAGAGTGAGAGAGAGAGAAGTGGGTTGTCTGTCTGCTGAAAGATAGAGAGAGTGTGAGTGAGTGAGTGAGTGAGTGAGTGAGTGAGTGAGTGAGTGAGTGAGTGAGTGAGTGAGTGAGTGAGTGAGTGAGAGAGTGAGAGAGAGAGAGGTGGGTTGTCTGCTGAAAGAGAGAGAGAGAGAGTGTGAGTGAGTGAGTGAGAGAGAGAGAGAAGTGGGTTGTCTGTCTGCTGAGAGAGAGAGAGAGAGAGAGAGAGAGAGAGAGACCAAATCATGAGAAATGACCATGAGAATGACAAAAAGAATGTATGACCATGAGAAAACAAAAAGATAACAAAAAGATAATTACTTGACACATTAGAAAGAAGTAACAAAATGACTGAGCAAACTAGAATGCTATTTGGCCCTAAACAGAGAGAACACTGTAGCAGAATACCGGACCACTGTGACTGACCCAAACTTAAGGAAAGCTTTGACTATGTACAGACTCAGTGAGCATAGCCTTGCTATTGAGAAAGGCCGCCGTAGGCAGACATGGCTCTCAAGAGAAGACAGGCTATGTGCACACTGGGGCGGCAGCGTAGCTTAGTGGTTAGAGCGTTGGACTAGTAACCAAAAGGTTGCAAGTTCAAATCCCCAAGCTGACAAGGTACAAATCTGTCATTCTGCCCCTGAACAGGGAGTTAACCCACTGTTCCTAGGCCATCATTGAAAATAAGAATTTGTTCTTTAACTGACTTGCCTGGTTAAAAAAAAAAACTGCCCACAAAATGAGGTGTAAACTGAGCTGCACTTCCTAACCTCCTGCCAAATGTATGACCATATTAGGGACACATATTTCCCTCAGATTACTCAGATCCACCAAGAATTCGAAAACAAATCCAATTTTGATATACTGGGTGAAATTCCACAGTGTGCCATCACAGCAGCAAGATTTGTGACCTGTTGCCACAAGAAAAGGGCAACCAGTGAAGAACAAACACCATTGTAAATACAACCCATATTTATGCTTATTTATTTTATCTTGTGTGCTTTAACCATTTGTACATCGTTACAACACATTTGTAATGTCGTTATTGTTTTGAAACTTCTGTATGTTTAATGTTCATTTTCATTGTTTATTTCACTTTTGTATCACTTGCTTTGGCAATGTTAACACGTTTCCCATGCCAATAAAGCCCCTTGAATTGAATTGAAAGAGAGAGAGAGAGAGAGAGAGAGATACAGAGAGAGAGAGAGAGAGAGATACAGAGAGAGATACAGAGAGAGATACAGAGAGAGATACAGAGAGAGAGAGAGAGAGAGAGAGAGAGAGAGAGAGAGAGAGAGATCTCAGATGACAGTTACTGATAGACTAACAGCATTGGAAACGACTAGCAACGTTGGACACTTTATGGAACTAGAAGCCTTCACCATCGTGGAATATCCAAGGCCTGAGGTCATCTGCCTTTGTCCTAAAGAGCAGGAACCTGGACTTCACCAAAGAAATCAGTAATACAGACATTGTCATCCTACAAAAAACCTGGTATAGAGGAGACGGACCCACTGGTTGTCCTCTAGGTTACAGAGAGCTGGTAGTCCCATCCACCACACTATCAGGTGGGTGGTATAGAGGAGACGGACCCACTGGTTGTCCTCTAGGTTACAGAGAGCTGGTAGTCCCATCCACCACACTATCAGGTGGGTGGTATAGAGGAGACGGACCCACTGGTTGCCCTTTAGGTTACAGAGAGCTGGTAGTCCCATCCACCAAACTACCAGGTGGGTGGTATAGAGGAGACGGACCCACTGGTTGTCCTCTAGGTTACAGAGAGCTGGTAGTCCCATCCACCAAACTACCAGGTGGGTGGTATAGAGGATATGGACCCACTGGTTGCCCTCTAGGTTACAGAGAGCTGGTAGTCCCATCCACCAAACTACCAGGTGGGTGGTATAGAGGATATGGACCCACTGGTTGCCCTCTAGGTTACAGAGAGCTGGTAGTCCCATCCACCAAACTACCAGGTGGGTGGTATAGAGGATATGGACCCACTGGTTGCCCTCTAGGTTACAGAGAGCTGGTAGTCCCATCCACCACACTACCAGGTGGGTGGTATAGAGGAGATGGACACACTGGTTGTCCTCTAGGTTACAGAGAGCTGGTAGTCCCATCCACCACACTACCAGGTGGGTGGTATAGAGGAGACGGACCCACTGGTTGCCCTTTAGGTTACAGAGAGCTGGTAGTCCCATCCACCAAACTACCAGGTGGGTGGTATAGAGGAGACGGACCCACTGGTTGTCCTCTAGGTTACAGAGAGCTGGTAGTCCCATCCACCAAACTACCAGGTGGGTGGTATAGAGGATATGGACCCACTGGTTGCCCTCTAGGTTACAGAGAGCTGGTAGTCCCATCCACCAAACTACCAGGTGGGTGGTATAGAGGATATGGACCCACTGGTTGCCCTCTAGGTTACAGAGAGCTGGTAGTCCCATCCACCAAACTACCAGGTGGGTGGTATAGAGGATATGGACCCACTGGTTGCCCTCTAGGTTACAGAGAGCTGGTAGTCCCATCCACCACACTACCAGGTGGGTGGTATAGAGGAGATGGACACACTGGTTGTCCTCTAGGTTACAGAGAGCTGGTAGTCCCATCCACCACACTACCAGGTGGGTGGTATAGAGGAGATGGACCAACTGGTTGCCCTCTAGGTTACAGAGAGCTGGTAGTCCCATCCACCACACTACCAGGTGGGTGGTATAGAGGAGATGGACCCACTGGTTGTCCTCTAGGTTACAGAGAGATGGTAGTCCCATCCACCACACTACCAGGTGGGTGGTATAGAGGAGATGGACCCACTGGTTGCCCTCTAGGTTACAGAGAGCTGGTAGTCCCATCCACCACACTACCAGGTGGGTGGTATAGAGGAGATGGACCCACTGGTTGTCCTCTAGGTTACAGAGAGCTGGTAGTCCCATCCACCACACTACCAGGTGGGTGGTATAGAGGAGATGGACCCACTGGTTGCCCTCTAGGTTACAGAGAGCTGGTAGTCCCATCCACCACACTACCAGGTGGGTGGTATAGAGGAGACGGACCCACTGGTTGCCCTCTAGGTTACAGAGAGCTGGTAGTCCCATCCACCACACTACCAGGTGGGTGGTATAGAGGAGATGGACCCACTGGTTGCCCTCTAGGTTACAGAGAGCTGGTAGTCCCATCCACCACACTACCAGGTGGGTGGTATAGAGGAGACGGACCCACTGGTTGTCCTCTAGGTTACAGAGAGCTGGTAGTCCCATCCACCACACTACCAGGTGGGTGGTATAGAGGAGATGGACCCACTGGTTGTCCTCTAGGCTACAGAGAGCTGGTAGTCCCATCCACCACACTACCAGGTGGGTGGTATAGAGGAGATGGACCCACTGGTTGCCCTCTAGGTTACAGAGAGCTGGTAGTCCCATCCACCAAACTACCAGGTGGGTGGTATAGAGGAGATGGACCCACTGGTTGTCCTCTAGGTTACAGAGAGCTGGTAGTCCCATCCACCAAACTACCAGGTGGGTGGTATAGAGGAGATGGACCCACTGGTTGCCCTCTAGGTTACAGAGAGCTGGTAGTCCCATCCACCAAACTACCAGGTGGGTGGTATAGAGGAGATGGACCCACTGGTTGTCCTCTAGGTTACAGAGAGCTGGTAGTCCCATCCACCAAACTACCAGGTGGGTGGTATAGAGGAGACGGACCCACTGGTTGCCCTCTAGGTTACAGAGAGCTGGTAGTCCCATCCACCACACTACCAGGTGGGTGGTATAGAGGAGATGGACCCACTGGTTGTCCTCTAGGTTACAGAGAGCTGGTAGTCCCATCCACCACACTACCAGGTGGGTGTTATAGAGGAGATGGACCCACTGGTTGCCCTCTAGGTTACAGAGAGCTGGTAGTCCCATCCACCACACTACCAGGTGGGTGTTATAGAGGAGACGGACCCACTGGTTGCCCTCTAGGTTACAGAGAGCTGGTAGTCCCATCCACCACACTACCAGGTGGGTGTTATAGAGGAGATGGACCCACTGGTTGTCCTCTAGGTTACAGAGAGCTGGTAGTCCCATCCACCACACTACCAGGTGGGTGGTATAGAGGATATGGACCCACTGGTTGTCCTCTAGGTTACAGAGAACTGGTAGTCCCATCCACCACACTACCAGGTGGGTGGTATAGAGGAGATGGACCCACTGGTTGTCCTCTAGGTTACAGAGAGCTGGTAGTCCCATCCTCCACACTACCAGGTGGGTGGTATAGAGGAGATGGACCCACTGGTTGCCCTCTAGGTTACAGAGAGCTGGTAGTCCCATCCACCACACTACCAGGTGGGTGTTATAGAGGAGATGGACCCACTGGTTGCCCTCTAGGTTACAGAGAGCTGGTAGTCCCATCCACCACACTACCAGGTGGGTGTTATAGAGGAGACGGACCCACTGGTTGCCCTCTAGGTTACAGAGAGCTGGTAGTCCCATCCACCACACTACCAGGTGGGTGGTATAGAGGATATGGACCCACTGGTTGCCCTCTAGGTTACAGAGAGCTGGTAGTCCCATCCTCCACACTACCAGGTGGGTGGTATAGAGGAGATGGACCCACTGGTTGCCCTCTAGGTTACAGAGAGCTGGTAGTCCCATCCACCACACTACCAGGTGGGTGTTATAGAGGAGATGGACCCACTGGTTGCCCTCTAGGTTACAGAGAGCTGGTAGTCCCATCCACCACACTACCAGGTGGGTGTTATAGAGGAGACGGACCCACTGGTTGCCCTCTAGGTTACAGAGAGCTGGTAGTCCCATCCACCACACTACCAGGTGGGTGGTATAGAGGAGACGGACCCACTGGTTGCCCTCTAGGTTACAGAGAGCTGGTAGTCCCATCCACCACACTACCAGGTGGGTGGTATAGAGGAGATGGACCCACTGGTTGTCCTCTAGGTTACAGAGAGCTGGTAGTCCCATCCACCACACTACCAGGTGGGTGGTATAGAGGAGATGGACCCACTGGTTGTCCTCTAGGTTACAGAGAGCTGGTAGTCCCATCCACCACACTACCAGGTGGGTGGTATAGAGGAGATGGACCCACTGGTTGTCCTCTAGGTTACAGAGAGCTGCTAGTCCCATCCACCACACTACCAGGTGGGTGGTATAGAGGAGACAGACCCACTGGTTGCCCTCTAGGTTACAGAGAGCTGGTAGTCCCATCCACCACACTACCAGGTGGGTGGTATAGAGGAGATGGACCCACTGGTTGCCCTCTAGGTTACAGAGAGCTGCTAGTCCCATCCACCACACTACCAGGTGGGTGGTATAGAGGAGATGGACCCACTGGTTGCCCTCTAGGCTACAGAGAGCTGGTAGTCCCATCCACCACACTATCAGGTGGGTGGTACAGAGGAGATGGACCCACTGGTTGTCCTCTAGGTTACAGAGAGCTGGTAGTCCCATCCACCACACTACCAGGTGGGTGGTATAGAGGAGATGGACCCACTGGTTGCCCTCTAGGCTACAGAGAGCTGGTAGTCCCATCCACCACACTACCAGGTGGGTGGTATAGAGGAGATGGACCTACTGGTTGTCCTCTAGGTTACAGAGAGCTGGGAGTCCCATCCACCACACTACCAGGTGGGTGGTATAGAGGAGATGGACCCACTGGTTGTCCTCTAGGTTACAGAGAGCTGGTAGTCCCATCCACCACACTACCAGGTGGGTGGTATAGAGGAGACGGACCCACTGGTTGCCCTCTAGGTTACAGAGAGCTGGTAGTCCCATCCACCACACTACCAGGTGGGTGGTATAGAGGAGACGGACCCACTGGTTGTCCTCTAGGTTACAGAGAGCTGGTAGTCCCATCCACCACACTACCAGGTGGGTGGTATAGAGGAGATGGACCCACTGGTTGTCCTCTAGGTTACAGAGAGCTGGTAGTCCCATCCACCACACTACCAGGTGGGTGGTATAGAGGAGATGGACCCACTGGTTGTCCTCTAGGTTACAGAGAGCTGGTAGTCCCATCCACCACACTACCAGGTGGGTGGTATAGAGGAGACGGACCCACTGGTTGCCCTCTAGGTTACAGAGAGCTGGTAGTCCCATCCACCACACTACCAGGTTAGAAACAGGTAGTTACAAATTAATCAAAACAGGAACATTTGACATTTTCCTAGAAATTCAAAAGGAAATGATCTTAAGAGAGTAAAATGTCCTCCTGTGTGCTACCTGTGTTCCCCCACCAGAATCCCCATACTTTAATGAAGACAGCTTCTCCATCCTGGAGGGGAAATCAATCATTTCCAGGCCCAGGGACATGTACTAGTCTGTGGCGATCTAAATGCCAGAACCGGACAAGAACCCGACACCCTCAGCATACAGGGGGACAAACACCTGCCTGGGGGTGACAGCATTCCCTCCCACATATGCCCCCTAGGCATAACTACGACAACATAACCACAAAAACGGGTCACAACTCCTGCAGCTCTGTCGCATGCTGGGTATGTACATAGTCAACGGAAGGCTTCGAGGGGACTCCTATGGTAGATAGACCTATAGCTCATCTCTTGGCTGTAGTACTGTAGATTACTTTATCACTGACCTCAACCCAGAGTCTCTCAGAGCGTTCACAGTCAGTCCACTGACACCCCTATCAGACCACAGTAAAATCACAATCTACTTGAACAGAGCACTAATCAACCCACAAAACAGCAGTCTCAACATCAACAGTGAAGAGGAGATCCCGGGATGCTGGCCTTCTAGGCAGAGTTCCTCTGTCCAGTCTCAACGTCAACAGTGAAGAGGAGACTCTGGGATGATGGCCTTCTAGGCAGAGTTCCTCTGTCCAGTCTCAACGTCAACAGTGAAGAGGAGATCCCGGGATGCTGGCCTTCTAGGCAGAGTTCCTCTGTCCAGTCTCAACGTCAACAGTGAAGAGGAGACTCCGGGATGCTGGCCTTCTAGGCAGAGTTCCTCTGTCCAGTCTCAACGTCAACAGTGAAGAGGAGATCCCGGGATGCTGGCCTTCTAGGCAGAGTTCCTCTGTCCAGTCTCAACGTCAACAGTGAAGAAGAGACTCCGGGATGCTGGCCTTCTAGGCAGAGTTCCTCTGTCCAGTGTCTGTGTTCTTTTGCCCATCTTAATCTTTTCTTTTTATTGGCCAGTCTGAGATATGGCTTTTTCTTTGCAACTCTGCAAAGTCTGTAAGTCGCTCTGGATAAGAGCATCTGCTACATGACTTAAATGTAATGTAATGTATGTACATGAATGTATAGTTAAAGTGACTATGCATATATGATAAACAGAGAGTAGCAGCAGTGTAAAAGAGGGGTTGGGGGGGCACACAATGCAAATAGTCTGGATAGCCATTTGATTACCTGTTCAGGAGTCTTATGGCTTGGGGGTAAAACTGTTGAGAAGCCTTTTTGTCCTAGACTTGGTACTCCGGTACCGCTCGCCATGCGGTAGTAGAGAGAACAGTCTATGACTGGGGTGGCTGGGGTCTTTGACAGTTTTTAGGGCCTTCCGCTGGCACTGCCTGGTGTAGAGGTCCTTGAAGGCAGGAAGCTTAGCCTCAGTGATGTTCTGGGTGTAGAAGGCAGGCAGCTTAGCCTCAGTGATGTTCTGGGTGTAGAAGGCAGGCAGCTTCGCCCCAGTGATGTTCTGGGTGTAGAAGGCAGGCAGCTTAGCCTCAGTGATGTTCTGGGTGTAGAAGGCAGGCAGCTTCGCCCCAGTGATGTTCTGGGTGTAGAAGGCAGGCAGCTTCGCCCCAGTGATGTTCTGGGTGTAGAAGGCAGGAAGCTTCGCCCCAGTGATGTTCTGGGTGTAGAAGGCAGGCAGCTTAGCTACAGTGATGTTCTGGGTGTAGAAGGCAGGCAGCTTAGCCCCAGTGATGTTCTGGGTGTAGAAGGCAGGCAGCTTCGCCCCAGTGATGTTCTGGGTGTAGAAGGCAGGAAGCTTAGCCCTGGTGATGTGCAGGGCCATACACACTACCCTCTGTAGTGCCTTGCTGTCGGAGGAGGAGCGATTGCCGTACCAGTGATGCTCTGGATGGTGCAGCTGTGAAACCTTTTGAGGATCTCAGGACCCATGCCAAATCGTTTCAGTCTCCTGAGGGGGAATAGGTTTTGTCGTGCCCTCTTCATGACTGTCTTGGTGTGTTTGGACCATAATGGCTTGTTGGTGATGTGGACACCAAGGAACCTGAAGCTCTCAACCTGCTCCACTACAGCCCCGTCGATGAGAATGGGGGCGTGCTCGGTCCTCCTTTTCCTGTAGTCCACAATCAGCTCCTTTGTCTTGATCATGTTGAGGGTGAGGTTGTTGTCCGTGAGAGAGACAGAGAGACAGAGAGAGAGAGAGAGAGTTACAGTTTATTGTGAAAGCTGGTCCCAGCACCAACCTCTGTGTGATAGGTGGAAGCAGAAGTGGGGGTGAATTGAGGCACTTATCTCAGTGGGAGGAGACAGCCTGAAAACCCAATATTGATGGGCCTGTTTTCCCCTTCCTCACACATCAGAAAAATGCACACAGCTGGAGTCCTGAGGGGGAGGACACGATAAACAAGAGGATTGGAGATGTTGTTTTAGTTAGAGACAATTTCTCCCCACGCAGGTCAAACTATTTCCTCTGTAGATTAACATGTAGAGTTCCATGGTCATTTCAGCTGGTGGGCCACATACAGGTGTTTACTGACAGTCGATGTGCAGCCATATTCCCTATATAGGGCACTACTTTAGACCAGGGCCCTATAGAACCCTATTCCCTATATATAGTGCACTACTTTAGACCAGGGCCCTATAGAACCCTATTCCCTATATATAGTGCACTACTTTAGACCAGGGCCCTATAGAACCCTATTCCCTATATATAGGGCACTACTTTAGACCAGGGCCCTATAGAAACCTATTCCCTATATATAGTGCACTACTTTAGACCAGGGCCCTATAGAACCCGATTCCCTATATATAGTGCACTACTTTAGACCAGGGCCCTATAGAAACCTATTCCCTATATATAGTGCACTACTTTAGACCAGGACCCTATAGAACCCTATTCAATATATATAGTGCACTACTTTAGACCAAGGCCCTATAGAACCCTATTCCCTATATATAGTGCACTACTTTAGACCAGGGCCCTATAGAAACCTATTCCCTATATATAGTGCACTACTTTAGACCAGAGCCCTATAGAACCCTATTCCCTATATATAGTGCACTACTTTAGACCAGGGCCCTATAGAAACCTATTCCCTATATAGTGCACTACTTTAGACCAGGGCCCTATAGAACCCTATTCCCTATATATAGTGCACTACTTTAGACCAGGGCCCTATAGAAACCTATTCCCTATATAGTGCACTACTTTAGACCAGGGCCCTATAGAACCCTATTCCCTATATAGTGCACTACTTTAGACCAGGGCCCTATAGAACCCTATTCCCTATATATAGTGCACTACTTTAGACCAGGGCCCTATAGAACCCTATTCCCTATATATAGTGCACTACTTTAGACCAGGGCCCTATAGAAACCTATTCCCTATATATAGTGCACTACTTTAGACCAGGGCCCTATAGAAACCTATTCCCTATATACAGTGCACTACTTTAGACCAGGGTCCTATAGAACCCTATTCGCTATATATAGTGCACTACTTTAGACCAGGGCCCTATAGAAACCTATTCCCTATATAGTGCACTACTTTAGACCAGGGCCCTATAGAACCCTATTCCCTATATAGTGCACTACTTTAGACCAGGGTCCTATAGAACCCTATTCCCTATATAGTGCACTACTTTAGACCAGGGCCCTATAGAAACCTATTCCCTATATAGTACACTACTTTAGACCAGGGCCCTATAGAACCATAGTCCTTATATAGTGCACTACATTAGACAAAGGCCCTATAGAACCCTATTCCCTACATTTCCAACACTCTAACCACTAGGATACTTGCCCAACACTAACCACTAGGATACTGTCCCAACACTCTAACCACTAGGATACTGGCCCAACACTCTAACCACTAGGATACTGGCCCAACACTAACCACTAGGCTACTGGCCCAACACTAATCACTAGGATACTGGCCCAACACTCTAACCACTAGGATACTGGCCCAACACTAACCACTAGGCTACTGGCCCAACACACTAACCACTAGGCTACTGGCCCAACACACTAATCACTAGGCTACTGGCCCAACACACTAATCACTAGGCTACTGGCCCAACACTAAGCACTAGGCTACTGGCCCAACACTCTAACCACTAGGCTACTGGCCCAACACTCTAACCACTAGGATACTGGCCCAACACTCTAACCACTAGGATACTGGCCCAACACTAACCACTAGGATACTGACCCAACACTCTAACCACTAGGATACTGGCCCAACACTCTAACCACTAGGCTACTGGCCCAACACTCTAACCACTAGGATACTGGCCCAACACTCTAACCACTAGGATACTGGCCCAACACTAACCACTAGGATACTGGCCCAACACTCTAACCACTAGGATACTGGCCCAACACTAACCACTAGGATACTGGCCCAACACTCTAACCAGTAGGATACTGACCCAACACTCTAACCACTAGGATACTGGCCAACACTCTAACCACTAGGCTACAGGGCCAACACTCTAACTCTGGTTTTGTCCCAGCCATTTCAAATACCAAATAGAAATGATTTGCAAAATGTGGGCTGTTGGGCTTTTTGTATTAAACATATTTAAAGTTGTGAACTCTTTGGCTTATCTAAATCCTGGTGAGGACCTGGGCTGACACCTCCCTCCCTCCCTCCCTCCCTCCCTCCCTCCCTCCCTCCTCTACTGGACGACGGCATGATAAGTCTGGATGAGTCCCAGCTCTGTTATAAACAAAACTGAGGGACTTGAGCTTATTCAGCTGGACCTCATCCAATTTGGCTTAACACCATATGACCGGAGGACCAGGCCAGAAACAAACAGCTTGACCTGATTTGTCACTTTCCCCCCTCTTCACCCTCCTCTACAACCCTCCACCCCTTCACCCCCCCTCCACAACCCTCCACACCACTCTGCCCTTCACCCCCCTCTACAACCCTCCACCCCTCTACAACCCACACCACTCTTCCCCACTCACACCCCTCCAGCCCCCCCACACCACTCTTCCCCCTTCACACCCCTCCAGCGCCCTCCACGCCACTCTTCCCCCTCCACGCCACTCTTCCCCTCCACACCCCTCCAGCCCCCTCCACACCACTCTGCCCCCTCCACACCCCTCCAGCCCCCTCCACACCACTCTTCCCCCTCCACACCCCTCCAGCCCCCTCCACACCACTCTTCCCCCTCCACGCCACTCTTCCCCTCCACACCCCTCCAGCCCCCTCCACACCACTCTGCCCCCTCCACACCCCTCCAGCCCCCTCCACACCACTCTTCCCCCTCCACACCACTCTTCCCCCTCCACACCCCTCCAGCCCCCTCCACACCACTCTTCCCCCTCCACACCCCTCCAGCCCCCTCCACACCACTCTGCCCCCTCCACACCCCTCCAGCCCCCTCCACACCACTCTTCCCCCTCCACACCACTCTTCCCCCTCCACACCACTCTTCCCCCTCCACACCACTCTTCCCCCTCCACACCACTCTTCCCCTCCACACCCCTCCACACCACTCTTCCCCTCCACACCACTCTGCCCCCTCCACACCACTCTGCCCCCTCCACACCACTCTTCCCCCTCCACACCACTCTGCCCCCTCCACACCACTCTTTCCACACCACTCTTCCCCTCCACACCACTCTTCCCCCTCCACACCACTCTTCCCCTCCAGCCCCCTCCACACCACTCTTCCCCCTCCACACCCCTCCAGCCCCCTCCACACCACTCTTCCCCCTCCACACCACTCTTCCCCCTCCACACCCCCTCCAGCCCCCTCCACACCACTCTGCCCCCTCCACACCCCTCCAGCCCCCTCCACACCACTCTTCCCCCTCCACGCCACTCTTCCCCCTCCACGCCACTCTTCCCCCTCCACACCACTCTTCCCCCTCCACACCCCTCCAGCCCCCTCCACACCACACCACTCTTCCCCCTCCACGCCACTCTTCCCCCTCCACGCCACTCTTCCCCCTCCACACCACTCTTCCCCCTCCACACCCCTCCAGCCCCCTCCACACCACTCTTCCCCCTCCACACCACTCTTCCCCCTCCACACCCCTCCAGCCCCCCTCCACACCACTCTGCCCCCTCCACACCCCCTCCAGCCCCCTCCACGCCACTCTTCCCCCTCCACGCCACTCTTCCCCCTCCACGCCACTCTGCCCCCTCCACGCCACTCTGCCCCCTCCACGCCACTCTGCCCCCTCCACGCCACTCTGCCCCCTCCACGCCACTCTGCCCCCTCCACGCCACTCTGCCCCCTCCACACCACTCTGCCCCCTCCACACCACTCTGCCCCCTCCACACCCCTCTTTCCACACCACTCTTCCCCCTCCACGCCACTCTTCCCCTCCACGCCACTCTGCCCCCTCCACACCCCTCCAGCCCCCTCCACACCACTCTGCCCCCTCCACACCCCTCTTTCCACACCACTCTTCCCCCTCCACACCACTCTGCCCCCTCCACACCACTCTGCCCCCTCCACACCACTCTGCCCCCTTCACACCACTCTTCCC
The DNA here is from genome assembly GCF_036934945.1 of Oncorhynchus masou masou. NCBI lineage: Eukaryota > Metazoa > Chordata > Actinopteri > Salmoniformes > Salmonidae > Oncorhynchus > Oncorhynchus masou. The sequence goes on from NW_027010237.1 coordinate 26,893, forward strand.
CCTTCACACCACTCTGCCCCCTCCACACCCATCCACCCCCCCCCACACACCAATCTTCCCCCTCCACACCACTCTTCCCCCTCCACACCCCCCACACACCACTCTTCCCCCTCCACACTCATCCACCCCCCACACACCACTCTTCCCCCCACACCCATCCACCCCTCCACACCCCTCCACACCACTCTGCCCCCTCCACACCCCCTCCACACCACTCTGCCCCCTCCACACCCCTCTGCCCCCTCCACACCCCTCCACACCACTCTTCCCCCTCCACACCACTCTGCCCCCTCCACACCACTCTGCCCCCTCCACACCACTCTGCCCCCTCCACACCCACCCATCCACCCCACTCCACACCACTCCCCCCCCCACACCCATCCACCCCCCACACCACTCTTCCCCACCCACCCCCTCCACACCGCTCTCCTCCCCTCCACACCCATCCACCCCCCTCCACCACTAAATATATTTGTCCTGGATTATCTTCCATGAAATCCCTCTGCATTAATACATATATCCACCACTGACCCAGTCTGCTGCATGACAACATGCAGGGATCTGTTATAGGTCCTGTCTCTATATCTCTACAGAGATGCAGTACTATAGCTGTACTATAGATGTACTATAGATGCAGTACTATAGATGTACTATAGATTCAGTACTATAGATTCAGTACTATCAGTACTGTCCACTTTTACATGTCCACTCTAACATGTCCACTCTAACATGTCCACTCTAACATGTCCACTCTAACATGTCCACTCATGTCCACCTTAACATGTCCACGTTTACATGTCCACGTTTACATGTCCACCTTAACATGTCCACTTTTACATGTCCACTCATGTCCACTTTTACATGTCCACTCATGTCCACTTTTACATGTCCACTCATGTCCACTTTTACATGTCCACTTTAACATGTCCACTCATGTCCACTTTTACATGTCAACTCATGTCCACTTTAACATGGCCACTCATGTCCACTCTAACATGTCCTCTCATGTCCACATTTACATGTCCACCTTGACATGTCCACCTTGACATGTCCACCTTGACATGTCCACTCATGTCCACCTTGACATGTCCACTCATGTCCACCTTAACATGTCCACTCATGTCCACTCATGTCCACTCATGTCCACTCATGTCCACTCATGTCCACTCATGTCCACTTTAACATGTCCACTCATGTCCACTCATGTCCACTCATGTCCACTCATGTCCACTTTAACATGTCCACTCATGTCCACGTTAACATGTCCACTCATGTCCACGTTAACATGTCCACTCATGTCCACTTTAACATGTCCACTCATGTCCACTTTAACATGTCCACTCATGTCCACTTTAACATGTCCACTCATGTCACTTTAACATGTCCACTCATGTCCACTTTAACATGTCCACTCATGTCCACTTTAACATGTCCACTCATGTCCACTTTAACATGTCCACTCATGTCCACGTTAACATGTCCACTCATGTCCACGTTAACATGTCCACTCATGTCCACTTTAACATGTCCACTCATGTCCACTTTAACATGTCCACTCATGTCCACTTTAACATGTCCACTCATGTCCACTTTAACATGTCCACTCATGTCCACTTTAACATGTCCACTCATGTCCACTTTAACATGTCCACTCATGTCCACTTTAACATGTCCACTCATGTCCACTTTAACATGTCCACTCATGTCCACTTTTACATGTCCACTCTAACATGTCCACTTTAACATGTCCACTTTAACATGTCCACTTTAACATGTCCACGTTAACATTCCTGACATTTAATCCTAGTAAAAATCCCCTATTTTAGGTCAGTTAGGATCACCACTTTATTTTAAGAATTTGAAATGTCAGAATAATAGTAGAGAGCATGACTTATTTCAGCTTTTATTTCCTTCATCACATTCCCAGTGGGTCAGAAGTTTACATACACTCAATTAGTATTTGGTAGCATTGTCTTTACATTGTTTAACTTGGGTCAAACGTTTCAGGTAGCCTTCCACAAGCTTCCCACAATAAGTTGGGTGAGTGTTGGCCCATTCCTCCTGACAGAGGTGGTGTAACTGAGTCAGGTTTGTAGGCCTCCTTGCTCACACTTGCTTTTTCAGATCTGCTCACCTCCAATTGACTCAAATTAGCCTATCAGAAGCTTCTAAAGCCATGTCATCATTTGCTGTAATTTTCCAAGCTGTTTAAAGGCTTGCCAAAACTATAGTTTGTTAAAAAGAAATGTGTGGAGTGAAATTGGAAGTGGAATTGGACACTGGAATTGTGAAACAGTGAATTATAAGTGAAATAATCTGTCTGTAAACATTTGTTTGAAAAATTACTTGTGTCATTCCCAAACAGATGTCCTAACCGACTTGCCAGAACTATAATGTGTTAACAAGAAATGTGTGGAGTGGTTGAAAAACAAGTATTAATGACTCCAACCTCAATTTCTGTCTTCAACTGTATATACAGATCTAGTTTTTATGTTGACTATTTTCTACATTGTAGAATAATAGTGAAGTCATCAAAACTATGAAATAAAACATCTGGAATCATGAAGTAACCAAAAAAAGTGTTCAACAAATCAAAATATATTTTATATTTGAGATTATTCAAAGTAGTCACCCTTTGCCTTGATGACAGCTTCGCAAACTCTGAGTGCTTCTACTCAGACCGCCTTCAAGAAGAGCCCAAATTATTCAGCTCCTCTCCTCTGCAGAAAAAGCTGTGTCTGATCTGTGTCTTCATCAGTACATCCGAATACATCAACTCACTCTGAAAGCTGTTAGAACTAGCAAAGTAGTGCACCGTGTAGGGAATAGGGTGCCTTTGATTTCAGGCCAAATATGGAGTCATTGATCAGTGAACTGAGAGACAGAAGATGAGAGCATAATCCTATTCTTTATCTGTGTCCTGGAGTGTCCCAGGGCCTTAACAGGAGGTGTCCTGATTATCCACATCAAATATCTCCCCAGGACCTGAGACACTGTCAGTGGATACCAGTGTGGTCTGAAATGAACTGCTATTGATTCAGTGCTTCTCTGCAGAGCTGCTACATCCCCAAGGTACACAGAGACCAGAGACACATACCGATAGGCCTGCGAGACCAGAGACACATACCGATAGGCCTGCGAGACCAGAGACACATACCGATAGGCCTGCGAGACCAGAGACACATACCGATAGGCCTGCGAGACCAGAGACCCATACCGATAGGCCTGCGAGTCCAGAGACACATACCGATAGGCCTGCGAGACCAGAGACACATACCGATAGGCCTGCAAGACCAGAGACACATACCGATGGGCCTGCGAGACCAGAGACACATACCGATGGGCCTGCGAGACCAGAGACACATACCGATGGGCCTGCGAGACCAGAGACACATACCGATGGGCCTGCGAGACCAGAGACACATACCGATAGGCCTGCGAGACCAGAGACACATACCGATGGGCCTGCGAGACCAGAGACACATACCGATAGGCCTGCGAGACCAGAGACACATACCGATAGGCCTGCGAGAACAGAGACACATACCGATAGGCCTGCGAGACCAGAGACACATACCGATAGGCCTGCGAGACCAGAGACACATACCGATAGGCCTGCGAGACCAGAGACACATACCGATAGGCCTGCGAGACCAGAGACACATACCGATAGGCCTGCGAGACCAGAGACACATACCGATAGGCCTGCGAGACCAGGGACACATACTGATAGGCCTGCACTCTTAGAACAAAAAATGCTATCTACAACCTAAAAGGTTGCTTCGGCTGTCCCCATAGGAGAACCCTTTGAGGAACCCTTTCGATTCCAGGAAGAACCCTTTCGGGTTCAATGTAGAACCCTTTCCACAGAGGGCTCTAGAGTAACCCACAATAGTTCCACCTGGAACTCAAAAGGGTTCTCCTATGGCGACAGTTGAAGTACACTTTTGGAACTCTTTTTTTCTAAGAGTGTAGCTACCCACGGACGCAGGGATAGTTTGGAGGCCCGGTGGTTCAAGTTGGAGGCCCGGTGGTTCAGGTTGGAGGCCCGGTGGTTCAGGTTGGAGGCCCGGTGGTCCAGGTTGGAGGCCCGGTGGTCCAGGTTGGAGGCCCGGTGGTCCAGGTTGGAGGCCCGGTGGTCCAGGTTGGAGGCCCGGTGGTTCAGGTTGGAGGCCCGGTAGTCCAGGTTGGAGGCCCGGTGGTTGGAGGTCCGATGGTCCAGGTTGGAGGCCCGGTGGTCCAGGTTGGAGGCCCGGTGGTTGGAGGTCCGATGGTCCAGGTTGGAGGCCCGGTGGTCCAGGTTGGAGGCCCGGTGGTCCAGGTTGGAGGTCCGTTGGTCCAGGTTGGAGGCCCGGTGGTCCAGGTTGGAGGCCCGGTGGTTCAGGTTGGAGGCCCGGTGGTCCAGGTTGGAGGACCGGTGGTCCAGGTTGGAGGCCCGGTGGTCCAGGTTGGAGGCCCGGTGGTTGGAGGACCGATGGTCCAGGTCGGAGGCCCGGTGGTCCAGGTCGGAGGCCCGGTGGTCCAGGTCGGAGGTCGGTGGTCCGGTGGTCCAGGTTGGAGGCCTGGTGGTCCAGGTTGGAGGCCATGTGGAGCGGGCCTAGAGCAATGGTCCGTTGAGCGATGGTCCGACCAAGCTGATTCCACACTAAAAGACTGCTTCCATCACGTGGACTGGGACATGTTTCGTATTGCGTCAGGCAACAACATTGACGAATACGCTGATTCGGTGTGCGAGTTCATTAGAACGTGCGTTGAAGATGTCGTTCCCATAGCAACGATTAAAACATTCCCTAACCAGAAACCGTGGATTGATGGCAGCATTCGCGTGAAACTGAAAGCGCGAACCACTGCTTTTAATCAGGGCAGGGTGACTGGTAACATGACCGAATACAAACAGTGCAGCTATTCCCTCCGTAAGGCTATCAAACAAGCTAAGCGTCAGTATAGAGACAAAGTAGAATCTCAATTCAACGGCTCAGACACAAGAGGTATGTGGCAGGGTCTACAGTCAATCACGGACTACAAGAATAAATCCAGCTCAGTCACGGACCAGGATGTCTTGCTCCCAGGCAGACTAAATAACTTTTTTTGCCCGCTTTGAGGACAATACAGTGCCACTGACACGGCCTCCAACGGAAACATGCGGTCTCACCTTCACTGCAGCCGAGGTGAGTAAAACATTTAAACGTGTTAACCCTCGCAAGGCTGCAGGCCCAGACGGCATCCCCAGCCGCGCCCTCAGCGCATGCGCAGACCAGCTGGCTGGTGTGTTTACGGACATATTCAATCAATCCCTATACCAATCTGCTGTTCCCATATGCTTCAAGAGGGCCACCATTGTTCCTGTTCCCAAGAAAGCTAAGGTAACTGAGCTAAACGACTACCGCCCCGTAGCACTCACTTCCGTCATCATGAAGTGCTTTGAGAGACTAGTCAAGGACCATATCACCTCCACCCTACCTGACACCCTAGACCCACTCCAATTTGCTTACCGCCCAAATAGGTCCACAGACGACTCAATCTCAACCACACTGCACACTGCCCTAACCCATCTGGACAAGAGGAATACCTATGTGAGAATGCTGTTCATCGACTATAGCTCGGCATTTAACACCATAGTACCCTCCAAGCTCGTCATCAAGCTCGAGACCCTGGGTCTCGACCCCACCCTGTGCAACTGGGTACTGGACTTCCTGACGGGCCGCCCCCAGGTGGTGAGGGTAGGCAACAACATCTCCACCCCGCTGATCCTCAACACTGGGGCCCCACAAAGGTGCGTTCTGAGCCCTTTTCCTGTACTCCCTGTTCACCCACGACTGCGCGGCAACGCACGCCTCCAGCTCAATCATCAAGTTTGCGGACGACACAACAGTGGTATGCTTGATTACCAACAACGACGAGATGGCCTACAGGGAGGAGGTGAGGGCCCTCGGAGTGTGGTGTCAGGACAATAACCTCACACTCAACGTCAACAAAACTAAGGAGATGATTGTGGACTTCAGGAAACAGCAGAGGGAACACCCCCCTATCCACATTGACGGAACAGTAGTGGAGAGGGTAGTAAGTTAAGTTCCTCGGCATACACATCACAGACAAACTGAATTGGTCCACTCACACAGACAGCATCGTGAAGAAGGCGCAGCAGCTCCTCTTCAACCTCAGGAGGCTGAAGAAATTCGGCTTGTCACCAAAAGCACTCACAAACTTCTACAGATGCACAATCGAGAGCATCCTGGCGGGCTGTATCACCGCCTGGTACGGCAACTGCTCCGCCCACAACCGTAAGGCTCTCCAGAGGGTAGTGAGGTCTGCACAACGTATCACCGGGGGCAAACTACCTGCCCTCCAGGACACCTACACCACCAGATGTTACAGGGAGGCCACAAAGATCATCAAGGACAACACCAACCCGAGCCACTGCCTGTTCACCCCGCTATCATACAGAAGGCGAGGTCAGTACAGGTGCATCAAAGCTGGGACCGAGAGACTGAAAAACAGCTTCTATCTCAAGGCCATCAGACTGTTAAACAGCAACCACTAACATTGAGTGGCTGCTGCCAACACACTGACTCAACTCCAGCCACTTCAATAATGGGAATTGATGGGAAAGGATGTAAAATATATCACTAGCCACTTTAAACAATGCTACCTAATATAATGTTTACATACCCTACATTACTCATCTCATATGTATACGTATATACTGTACTCTATATCATTGACTGCATCCTTATGTAATACATGTATCACTAGCCACTTTAACTATGCCACTTTGTTTACATACTCATCTCATATGTATATACTGTACTCGATACCATCTACTGTATCTTGCCTATGCTGCTCTGCACCATCACCCATTCATATCTTTATGTACATATTCTTTATCCCCTTACACTGTGTATAAGAAATTAGTTTTGAATTGTTAGATTACTTGTTGGTTATTACTGCATTGTCGGAACTGGAAGCACAAGCATTTCGCTACACTCGCATTAACATCTGCTAACCATGTGTATGTGACAAATAAAATTTGATTTGATTTGATTTAGAGCGTTGAGCGATGTTTGTCAGACCAGGAGAAAACAGGAGAAAACAGTCAGGTGTTTACCAGACCAGTCAGGTGTTTACCAGGAGACAGTCAGGTGTTAATCAGACCAG
>NW_027010238.1:0-30000 GCF_036934945.1 Oncorhynchus masou masou
GTGTATGTGTTTATTATGGTGCCTTGTTATTGTTTGTAACTTATTTTGTAATGTTTTAATTGTTATGAGTCGTTGACAATTATCTGAAAAGCATTTTCTTTCGACGGCTTTGTTTTCAGAGTTCTCCTTATGACCACACGACGGGAATGGCTGGGTCTATAGGATACCACCCCTACGCTGCTCCCCTGGGTTCATACCCCTACGGTGACCCGGCATACCGAAAAAACGCGACCCGGGATGCCACCGCCACTCTCAAAGCCTGGTTGAACGAGCACCGTAAGAACCCCTACCCCACCAAGGGCGAGAAAATCATGCTGGCCATCATCACCAAAATGACCCTCACCCAAGTTTCCACCTGGTTCGCCAACGCCAGGAGGAGGCTAAAGAAGGAGAACAAGATGACCTGGACTCCCCGAAACCGGAGCGAGGACGAGGAGGAAGACGAGAACATCGATCTGGAAAAGAATGACGACGACGAGCCTAGCAAGCCGAAAGAGAAGGGAGTCTCGACAGACACAGAGTCAGGTCTGTAGAAAAATCATACATTTTTATCGCAGTCGTTTCCACTCAGGGCACAAAATGAATGGCTGGTTAATGGTGGTATATTATTTATAATGGGACAATTGCTTTACATAATGATCACCTTGAACTCCCCTCATTTGACTTATCATGTGCTGAAAATTGCTGGTGACGTAAAGTGTTTAGCATTCGATTTATCTTTAACTGCATAATAAGGCGGGCTGCAGCTGGTGGACTGGGCTGTGTATCGCCTAATGGTAGTTATTACGATTAAAACACAAGCATTAATATCACGGTTTTCAGTAGCTGTATGCCTAGTTGTTTGCAGGCCTATTATTTATTAGCCAACTTATTATGATAACTAGGCCTATTATTATGGTAATTAGCATATGCACAAATATGAACGCATGAGTGCATGAATTAAAGGCCTATAGCATATTGGTAGCCCATCTGTATCTTATGTCACAATGTTATACATCTTTTTCACAGTAACTTAACTCTTGTTTCTCTCTCACTGCAGATCATAAATTGCTGAACCCGGGGGACATAGTGTGCGACAGATTTAAAGAGGAGAATCATGGCAAAGAAACGGATCCCCTTCTGAGCGACTCGGAATTAAAAGACCAAGGGGATCGGACAGAGTTACTGCCCGAGTCTGCTAAACCCACCACCTCGTCTCCATCCGCCATGCCTCGGGGAGGAACGGAGCTCGTTGCGCAAGACAAGCCGTCAGAAATGGGCCATGCGCCGGGCACAGTAAACAGCAACGTGACGTCTGTCATTCACTCCTCCCCATCGGCCCCTAAACCCAAACTCTGGTCCCTGGCTGAGATCGCAACGTCCTCAGACAAGTGTAAGAGCAGCAGCGACGGGCCGCAGGGCCATGGGATGGGTCACAGCACAGTGATCACCACCAATGCAGCGTCACCATCACGGTCCTCCCCACAGTGCCCTCTCCCAAACAGCACAGTCCTATCCAGGCCTATCTACTACACGTCCCCTTTTTACCCGGGCTACACGAACTATGGCAGCTTTGGACATCTTCACAGTCACAACAATCACGGCTCGGGCACGGGCTCCACGGCACATTTCAATGGATTAAACCAGACTGTGTTAAATAGAGCAGAAGCTTTGGTAAGAGAAAGCCAGAAAGGCAGAGGCCAAACGCAGGTAGATCTTTGTAAAGACTCCCCTTATGAACTAAAGAAAGGTATGTCAAACATTTAATACCTTGATCCCTTTCAAAAATCCATCGGACCTTTATTTATTATTTGTGGTTGCATTACAAAAAATAAGAAAAATAATAATAATAAAGGAAAATTCTGAGAACAGTTATTTTCTGAGTAAATGCTAATCTTCAAATCTTAGTTTCTGAATGGTTAATCCTAAAGATGTAACAAGAATGGTCTTCATCGCTGCAGCCGCCTGAGTCTATTTGTATTAAAGACTAATATGTATATTTAATGTAGCATTTTTGTATTTAAAATGGACAATACACTATCTTTGAAGTAAATTATGAGAGAGAAAAAATACACGTGTGCAGCGATTATTCTGGGGGGAGGGGGAGGCAACTGTTATTATCAAATGTGTCAGAAGGGCTTGAAAGAGGAACACATAATGGAAAATGAAAGAGATATTTATCGATGGGATTGTGTTCTTTTACCCCGTGACAGGTGTATCAATTACATTATCGATACAAAAAGAGCACTTCAGCTTTATACAACATGAGAACATGTCGAAATTTCACAAATTCTCGATTGAAAAACAGATAGGCCTACAGCCTTTTAGGTCTACCCAAATATTTACATTTATGTGGGGGTTGGCCAAAGATATTGGCAAGAGTTCAATGAATATATGTATATTTCTGGATCTATGTTTCCTATTCCTTTCTACATGTGCAGTAGGAGGATACTTATGAAGGTGAATATGATAACAACGGCATAACTGGAGGCCCAGTCGTTTAACCCAATTACTTTCCAACCGCAACGTGTTATAAGCAAAGCAATCAGGTGGCGAACTCCAGTAATGAGTTCGATTTTATGCCAAATTTAGAGCTCATTACTATTTCCAAGGCGTGGCAAAGCTGTTAAAAGGACGCAACCATGCATTTATGGCTTCAGAGCACACTGGCCAGTTATATGATTAATGTTGGAGCCTCCTTAATGACGCGTTGGATGTGAAACACTCTTGGTTAGGTTTAGAGAGGAGGATGGCAAGACTAGCATGTCAAGCACACAGTAAAGGCCACACAGTTTCCAGGGTTTAATCGGTTTTAGTCAATAACGGAGCCTCTCACTGTCCTCAAGGCTCAAACTCTTCCTTCCACTTCCGCAGGTAGGTGTCACACTTGCTCTAATTTCAGGGGTCTCATTCTTAATCCGTCACGGAAAGCCGTCCCTGATCGAATGGCCTAGTTAAAATGGACCAAAGACTGGGAGGCAGAGAGAGGAGAGAGAGAGAGAGAGAGAGAGAGAGAGAGAGAGAGAGAGAGAGAGAGAGAGAGAGAGAGAGCAACTTGAAATGGTCACAGTTATTACATGTTTACTATAACAATACTACCAAGTGGGAAAACCTGAACATTACAATATATTAACATGGGACAAACCATTTCCTTTCCGGAAATACAATACCGTGGTGGATGTTTGAGAGATATTTTTTTTATGTGGCCTAATCTTTGAAATGTTGATTAAGGCTGATTGGTAAGATGAGACAAATGGTATCTTGATTTGGCACAGATATTGAGAAATGTTTTGAAAACAAATCTCTTAATTATACTCGAAATATTATTATATTATTACTACTAGTAATATTTGTTTTATCAGGTGCCAATTTTGTTTTGTTTTATGATCAGTGGTGAACCTTTAGTGTTTCTAGTATCATTATAATCAGTTGATCAACACGGGAGTAAATTAGCTCATGGCTTCATGTGAATTACTCTCAACATTTCAGATATATTCCAGTTTCTATTTCTAAACAACTCAATCTTTGTCTTGATTATTTCTATTTGAAAAATATTGAAATAGTCCTACGTTTAATAATTTCGAATAATCTCAAGTAATAATAATAATAATAATAACAGTAATAATGAACTAGTGAAGTGGGCCAGCTTGCTCTTGTTTACTGCCTTTCATTAATCTCTATAGTTTACTTTCCGCACTCGAGTTGAAGCCTCCCCTGGGCTTTATATAATTCCCTTAGCCCTAATGTCCTCTATTCCGAGTCACACGGGCGAGCGACTGGGGCTTCTATTTTAATCTCCCAGAGTATGTGTGCTGCCTGGCCCAGTGATTGCAACACATCATCCGGCTAAATAGCATAATTATGTTTTTCTTTGCTGATCCCTCCAGGAATTGAAGTGTTCGATGCAATGTCCCCTAAGAAGACATCGTTTTTATTTTAAATAGGCTTTTTAAATGGAAGAATGTATTTTTCAAAGGGCCAATATATACCATTTCAGATACGTAAATCATCTATATTCAGCTTAGGTAAATATTGAATCGTTTAGAATCGTTTATGTGTAACATTTAAAGCGGTGACACAAATACCCGAGCATTCTGATAACGCAATTTTACACCGCTCTCTATGATTCGAGGAATATGAGGCAAATGTTTGGAAAATGATCATTTATACTGCTAAATTGGATCTTGAGACGGACATTGCATAGCCCATGGGCACGGAGTAATAAAACATGCTTGTCATGTTTGTCTTCTGCACTGTCGAAATAGCCCAAACGATTTGACCACATTTGTGAAATATCGTTTTGAGACGGAGTTGTTGTTATGTTGTTTCAGAGATGTGCTGCTATTTAGTAATTCTCCTCCACGCAGTTTGTTATTCAAATCACGTCTAGAGGGACAGAGAAACATGGCCTCTGTGGAGACTCATTCAACATATTGAGTATGTAAAAAATACACATTATCATCATCATTATATATATTTATAGAAATAAATTATTATGACTATTATTAGGCCTATTATTATTATTAGCAACTGTGGCTAAAGACAATAAAACGAATATATTTAATCCAGAAAATGGACTTTCCACAATTTTAGTTTGAACACTGATAAAAACATATTTAAAAAATTAAATCCACACTGCTTTTTAGAGGTATAATGCGTTCGTGCTACCGAGAGTGAGAGCACTGAATCTGTCCGAAACCATTGTCAGTCCTGAATGCATGGGACAGGGGAACTCTGCAATGATCTAGCGCAACTTTGTTCAACTTCTTTCTCCCTCCCGTCTCTCTTCCAGTTGAACGGCTCGCTGGCTCATTGTTGGGAAGCGATGCATGGATACAATGTGAGAATGCCAAGTGAGTTTGAAACAGTTCCCATGTGTGAAGGAGGAAGAAAGCATAACGAACCCAATTGAAGATGGAAAAGAATAACCGATATATATTTTTGCTTTGTCGGGATAGAGGAAATATTGACATTTCATCAATGCATTTACGTCTACATTAGTTTAAATCTGGAGGTCTGGAGGAGGACAATATTGAACTGTTAGACTAATAAAATAGGATCGAAATCTGCATACATTTGAGAAATCGAAAATACGTTTTGTCAATGCATGAATGCAACAAACAAAACATGCCTTCATGGATAATTCTATTCAAGACGTATGGACAAATTACATTTTCATTTTTTTCCAAATCCAATTGTCACTTCAAGTGTAGGTTATCGCTAGGTGTATCCACTAAACAGAAACAGACATGAAAAATTTTTGGGGTGCATACAACCTCGGTGAGAATATAAATTATTGCAATAAAAATGCAAACGATCTTAAACATGAATCCCTAAATACCTGCTATGCACCCACATCTTAGCGTTGAAGCATAGCCATCTAGGCAGGGTCGCCACATAAGTCCTAAAATAAGACATTTATACATATGTTTAGTATCTGTACCATCATAGTCTACTGGGAAACGTTACACTGTGACTGAAAATAGTGTATTGAATAATCACAATTCGGGCACTGTGTGTTTGTAAATGAATATTTTCATTTCATTTGACATATTTGTAAATGCAAATAGACCCAAACAAGCTAGGCCCATATGCCACATTCAACATTCATAAGCATCTCCACCCATCATGCACCCAGTCTCCGGTGATAGGAAAACTTCGGTGATATTAAGAGAAGATAGCCTAATCGAGTTCGGCTAATATTGCACATTGACGATAAATATGCAAATCATTGGTCTGTAAAGGAACGTTTTAAGGGGAAGGGGGGGCAGTTGTAGGCCTACTAACTTTCATGATTTTGAAATGAGATCTTCATGGAAAAAATAAGCCTAGGCCTAAAGGCTACTGGGAGTTTAGTCTTTCAATCGGCTTCAAAATAGGCATTGCAATGTCACACATTTTATGTACTTGAAAATCTCATAGGAGCATAATTAGCATACACAAATTGCATTATGGGACATTTTATATCATTGTTTTTACCTGTATGGTCATATAAAGTTACAAGTGGAGATGGAAGGTTTTGTCAGGTTACCTGTAAGGTGGAATATATTGCACAACTACACAATTCATGATTGATTGCCTCAGCGTGAGGATATCTAGGGGTCCCGCAAACCATGTCACTAAAAACCAGAACCTGTTGATAAATAAATTCCCATTTGTCCTTAAAAATGAACCCAAATGAAAGAAAAAAAGTGTCTAGGCCTACATGATCCAACACATCTGCCATGACTGCAGTAGAGGAGACGAGAGTCAAATTCCGCTCCAAGTGTAAAGAGACACCCTTCTATTTGACCTGCCCACAGCCCACTTTATTCAGGACTACATCTGTGACAACCAAACAGTGTTGCCAAAAACACAACCGTTTGTTTTCTTCTTCTACTCCTTGACGTGAACAATATGTCACTTCATTTTCCCGCTAGTTGGTGTAAGAAAAAAGGGGAAAGCGAAAAGAAGTATGTCTGTCTGTCTGTCTGTCTGTCTGTCTGTCTGTCTGTCTGTCTGTCTGTCTGTCTGTCTGTCTGTCTGTCTGTCTGTCTGTCTGTCTGTCTTTTTGCAGAAAAGCTAAATATCGTTTGGGAATGGAGCTATTGTGAGTGTAGGCTACCAAAAAGCAATATCGAGGCATTTTGTCTCAGAAAATAATGTCTGATCAGCTCACCCGTCAACAGACGTCATCGCCCCCCAAACGCTGTCAAACAAAGCTGAAGTGGAATGGTCTTTCAGCTTTCAGAGGGTCTCTCTGGGAATACCGCCCCTACTTATTTAATCATCATATCCCCGAGAGTTCGAGCCTCTTCATTCATTATGGGCGCACAATATTCAGCCGTGCTGTTTCTGTGTAGGACGTGAACGAGGCGTTAGCTCTGTTTTGGCGAGCAGGGGAGTCGTGACTGCTTCGGATAACATTTTCACAAATTACCCACATTTACCCCCTAAAAACCGAATGGGTGTCAGGGCTCATCTGACGTGTGGCGTTTCGGTTGGCTTAGAAGATCTTCAGTGCAAAGAACAAGCAGGAGAGGTAAACTGAATGTTTAGATATATTTGCCACTTCTAAACCGTTCATATTGGATGAACTTTATATAGGCCGGAGCGTACCGTGAACCGACCCAGATGAAGTGGCAGTGGGGTGGGTGATTTACCACTATTAACCCCCACTCTACCCTCAACCTCACGGACTGTTTTTCTATTTTCCATGGAGCTCTCGGGGGAGAGATTACACGTGTAATTTTCAGCTGTCTGATGTTTTAAGTAACCCCCCCCCCCATACATAAATAAAACACTTCTATGAAGAAAAAACATTAACGAAGAATGATGAACTGTGAGGTGGTAGGCTACTTCTATAGGAGATTTAAGCATGATCTGGATTTATACGTGTTCTATCAGCATAACATTACAATGCACATGGTTCCACAACAATATGGTGGGTGAATGTAAGAAGGGTCAGGGGTTCACTTCAAAATGAAGAATTTGGGCATTTATGGGGTGTGAACTCCAGACCACATAAACCACACGAATGACCTTGTTAACGCCAAGGGAGATTTTCATGCAAAATCTGCAAAAATCATCTTTGACGTCTCTTTTCTTTTAAAGAATATTTGTTTCACCTTTGCGATATTTTATACAGCCTGCACTATCCTGTAGGTCTGACAACTCCGAGTTATCATTTGGTAAGGAATATTTAAACTAGGGGGAAATTGTTTTTGACATTTTTTATTATAAATATAATTTGTCGACTATTTATTTAAAACTTAAAACATACAAATACAAAAGGTAATTAGGCCTACTATATAAATAATATGCAAATGTATTATTTATTTTGTATCATTCATTTTTATCATCTATGTTATTATCATTATACAATTAATTCAGTAATTACTTTTTCAAATGTTGAACTTTTTAAAGTATTTCTACAAAAACACACTTCATACCCCAGAACATCTCAAGCCACTGACAGCACCTTGACTCCCGTTAGTCCTGCCTATTGAGCGGTCTGTTCTAACAGCAGTGTGGTCTGAGCTCCTGACCCTGTGACTGGAGAGGGCCCCTGTTCAGTGGCCCTGTAAGGGCTCAATGGTGCTGCATGCTGGGGGCCCCTGCCCTGCCCTGGAGGAGGTGGCATAGGCTCTGGCTACCTGGTACCTGCACACACACACACACACACACACACACACACACACACACACACACACACACACACACACACACACACACACACACACACACACACACACACACACACACACACACACACACACACACACACACGAGGTAGGAGGGAAGTAATTGTGGCCAGCTCCTCAGCTAAGCACTGATCACAGAGCAGTGAATAAAGCAGCACAGTCTGGAGGAGCAGAGGAGATGCCAGCACACACAGATCTTGGCTCACCTGGTCTTCCCTGTGTGAGTGTGTAACCAGGACCCTCCAGGTGGTTACAGGACTGGATATATCAACCACTGAACTTTGTCATCCTGCTGGCTACTTTTAGTGACACACCACCGCCACAGGATGGGCCTTTAGCTCGCTACCTTCCTTCCAACGGGTTCAGCCCAACCTCACTTTCAATTCGTGCATATATGTATATAATGTATTTCAGCAGATTTCGTGCAGGATTGATATAGCAGTAGGGTTTGGAACAGAATTTTGGAAGATACCTAATAATTATATTTTATTGAACAAAACAGAGCTATGTCTGAAAAACACACAAAAAACACTTGGGGATATATCAGTTATTTCAAGCACCTTTTCAAAAGGAAATCCTAATCACAAGTTTAACAATGGTTAATAAAACCACGAGGAAACACCTTTAAAGCAACACAGCAGCTCTTATACAGATAAGACCCTATATTATTACATTATTAATGGCTCTGATGAAGATTGATGAAGTGTTTTCTTTCAGTGACTTCAGAGGGTCCAGGAAAGGGGGATGAGAAGGAGGAGGGGTGGAGGGTACCATGCTGCCTGACTGTTTATTTACATTTGCCCTTTTTAAATGATCCCTTTCTGTCCAACATCTGGTCCACATTACCTCACAGATATCTGTCCTAATGACTGCTCCTTCTGATGCCTCTCTCCTCTCTCATACATACACATATGCACACAATATGCACGCACGCACACACACACACACACACACACACACACACACACACACACACACACACACACACACACACACACACACACACACACACACACACACACACACACACACACACACACACACACACACACACACACACGCACACACGCACACACACGCTTGCATGTATGCACATGCATGCACACGCACACACACAAACACAGACACAGACACACACAAACACAGGCACAAACAACTGGGAGATTTTACCCTCCTCTCTCACACCACCACCTTGAACATAACTCTTCCTTCCTTCTTGCCCTTTATGTTGTGCTCCAAGTCAACCATTTTCTCTAACTGCATCCCAAATTGCACCTTATTCTCTGTATAGTGCACAAATTTTGATCTGGGCCATAGGGCTCTGGTCAATAGTAGTGCACTATTTTAGGGAATAGGGTTTCATTTGGGATGCAGCCCCTGGGTTTGGTGTAGCCTGACGGATGCAAATGGCCACTTACTTAATTGGATCAGTTCCCAAGATGAAGATAAACTGGTGGTGCTTTTTGCCAAGTTATTTTCAGCTGTGTTCAGTTCAGTGGTGTGTGTAGAGAACGCTAATGAGGAGTAGAGAGGAGAGGAGACACGGCAGCATAGCTGTCCTCAGTCAGAACTCTGAACCAGACTTCTTCCCTGAAACACAATGAGGAGACGGGGACGCAGGTCCCCTTGTGTGACACCACGCTCTACAATCCAATTAAGAAGAGTGCCCATTGATGATGCAACACAGCAGCTGTCCAATCAAACGACAGAACATGGAGCGCACCAATCTGAACCTGCCTGCTCTTTCAGGAACAGGTAGTGGATATTGTCATTCAACAGATAAATTAGTCTAGGAATGAAATTGAAATTCAAATGGTGCCTAACACAGACAAAAAATGAAAAGGAAATCAGTTTCATTCCATCCTATCTGTGTCTGCTCGTGTTGCGCTCGCTTGATACCTGAGTGCTTCAGACATTAGCAGATGATTATGGATGCAAACATGGATGCCGTCATACCAGTTCTGCTGTGTTGCCTCCCCAAAATCAAGTGGTGGCTGTGTGCCGAGGGGAGAGTTGGCTGAGGTTCCCTAATTAACAGGGTGGTCTACAGCCTGGCCCAATAGGTAATCTCATCAGAGCAGGGCTTTAAATAGATGAAGACCACCCTCCTCTCGCTGTGTCCCCTCTCCCTACTCACAGCCCCCACCCCAAGGACTCCCTCTCTCCCCTCCCTCCCTCCCTGTGTCCCCTCTCCCTACTCACAGGGTGGTCCCCATGTGGCCCCCACCCCCAAGGACTCCCTCTCTCCCCTCCCCCTCCCTCCCTCCCTCCATGTGTCCCCTCTCCCTACTCACAGCCCCCACCCCAAGGACTCCCTCTCTCCCCTCCCTCCCCTCCCTGTGTCCCCTCTCATCAGAGCCCCCACCCCAGGGCTTTAAATAGATGAAGACCCCCTCCTCCCTCCCTGTGTCCCCTCTCCCTACTCACAGCCCCCACCCCAAGGACTCCCTCTCTCCCCTCCCTCCCTCCCTCCCTCCCTGTGTCCCCTCTCCCTACTCACAGCCCCCACCCCAAGGACTCCATCTCTCCCTCCCTCCCTCCCTCCCTGTGTCCCCTCTCCCTCCCTCCCTCCCCCCCTACTCACAGCCCCCACCCCAAGGACTCCCTCTCTCCCCTCCCTCCCTCCCCAAACCTCCAACCACGCCACAGTCAAAGTCGCTAATAACTGGAACAAGCAAACATGGCTAGCAACAGACCAGGGCTCAAATAAATCGATTGACCTCATTTTCAATAACAGTGCTGTTTCCAGACAAATGAATGATTTGTTGGCTGCATATAAAATGACCATCTGGATGGAGTGTACAGTACAATACATGTACAGTGCAGTAGGTAGCAGACCTGGGTTCAAATACTATTTGAAATATTTCAAATACATTTGAGCATTTGCTTTGGCCTGCCTGGATTGGCAGGTAGGCAAGGTTTGCACTTTTCAGATTTTAAAATTGGTTCCATTGTAACAGGCAATAAAACCGATTTTAAGTATGTGAAATTACTTGAAATACTATTAGAACCCAGATCTGGTAGCTATGCATCACCCAGCAGCACAGCTGGCACAGGCTGAAGCTAGGAGGTTACAGTTAGCATCATCCCTGCCTTAGCATCTGGCTGAAGCTAAAATAAACCAATACCGGTGAGGAGATTATGCATTAACTGAATTTTGAACAGTCTGGTCTCAATCATATTAGGCCATAATCCCAATCAATCTTGACACTATTCTGATCCAATCCAAACCAGCCCTGCATCCATCATAGCCTAAATGTGTGTTTTATTCAGTTATCAAGTCGCTTTGTAGCTCTGGCCCCTTTTTTCTGAGAAATAAAGAGAAAAAATTATTCCAAAACAAATCCCTGACAGAGCTTCAGCTGTAGTCAAAGTCCTCGTCCCACACAGTGTCCTTTTGTTTTGGGGGGCTGAGATCAGTGGCATCGTGGTTCACACTAGCTGCACTGCCTGCACTTGAGGTTTTTTAAAGACATCTGATTTATTAGCTTGTCAAGGGAAGCATTGTTCAAGAAGGCAATCAAAAAGCACTTACCTAGCTGAACTAAAATTACTGCTTCTTCACTGGCTAATTTGTGTAACTCCCATTGAGGGGGCTGGGTAAAGAGTTTGATGAGGCATAAAATTATGATGAATGAATTTATTGCCCCACTGCTCATCAAACTGTTGTAGTATATACTTCTCCCTTTTTCCTCTTTGATGCCGATGGTGTCGAGGAGACCGGAGCGACTGAGAGAGAGGGACAAGAGAGGGATGGTTTAGTGCTGGCCCTGGTCGCCCCCCCCAGTCCTTAACCTGTGTGACCTGACAGGTATGTGAATGTAACTGGGGCTATGCCAGCAGACTGGGTACACAAAGGACAGTTTAATAGGAGGTTAAACTGGAAACAGGAGTAAACCCGCTGCAAGGGAACATGCTCTCAACTTTCAGGCTCTGATCACTATGTGGGAAAAGCCAGCAGTAACCAGATCCAACAACGCCACCCCTCCACCCCCCTCTCTCTCCCTCTTTCCCTGTAACCCCTCCCTGCTTTAGCCCTCGAAAGAAGACAAAGCCAGTGAGTGAGCAACAAAACCAGCAAATAATTAATTAAAAATCAACATGAACACAAACTATTGAGGAAACAATCACCTTTTTGTGAATGGCAAGAGGCTAGCATAGGAATATGCCATTATTATGCGCACACACACACACACACACACACACACACACACACACACACACACACACACACACACACACACACACACACACACACACACACACACACACACACACACACACACACACACACACACACACACACACACACACACACACACACTCATTCCAAATTATGATTGACGATGGTGGGTGTAGGGGGGGGGGTAGCAGGGGTAGAAGAGCGGTCGCCGTGGGGTCAAAATGACTTCTGCATATTTGCTAAATAAGCCCCCGTACCTCCTCCATACATCCCTCTCTCATAACTCTTAGGCAATACAACCCTCTGTCTCTCAGTTCAACATTGTATAGATGTTTACACTTGATTACTCCACATGTCTTTCTCCCCTCTTGCTCTTTGGGCAATTGTGCTTAATTAAGTCCTCACTTGTTCACCATCTCCGAGAACACTAAAGAATGCATTGTTTCTATGCACTGCAGATCCCCCTTGGAGCTCTCGTTGATGTCCCCCAATAGGCCTGTTTCTGCATTCACAGATTCATTAGGTTGGTCTCTTAAATACATCAAAGGGCTTCCATTCACACAATAAACTGATAAAATCAATTATGACCCAATGCTGTATGGTATCAAGATCACATGGGATGTAGCATTAAATAATGAGCAGGCTTGATGACATAAGAATTCTGAGAAAGCGCTCTCTCTTTCTAGAATAAATATTCTACCTTGCATGCAAGGTTTTACTTAAGAGTATAGTATGAATTATCATAACAGTGATTAATGAAGTACAGCAGTTCATGGCACATATTACAGAAAAAGTTCAATTCTTTCTTATGATTGACATAAACTCCTCACAATAGTCAGAGGCCAACTCAACACAGTTATGCTTAAAAGGCTTGCATATGTTCAACATTAAATGTTACCACTTACATACCTTTAAATATTAATTTCCTTCATGCACTCCGTCATTCCCTTTGACTGTGGTTGAAGAAGGGATAGGCAGGGCTGTATGATTGTGATAATCTCATTTACTGAGATGCATGGAGGAGATGAAATACATTTGTCAAAAAGGAGAAATTAAAATTCTCTCTGCAGCACAGAGTGCCTGATATTACCCCCCCTCTCTCTCTCTCTCTCTCTCCCCTCTCTCTCTCTCTCTCTCTCTCCCCCCTCTCTCTCTCTCTCTCTCTCTCTCTCTCTCTCTCTCTCTCTCTCAGCAACCCAATCAGCATATGCAGATAGATCATATCCCAATACATTTTTCATGAGCATGTTTCATCGTTATGCGGGATAAAAGGGAGAGGCGGAAAATGGTTATTAAACAAACGATTGAATCATCAGACTGAGAAATAGCTTTAAAAATAAACTTTCTGAGCAAATGTTTTGCTACACAATCCATTTAAACTCTTTAACTAATGTGCATATACCCAGTTCATTATACAGCATGATTTTGAATGGGAGCAGTCAGAATGGAATACCTCCTCTATCAGGCTATTGCTAAACTTGATATTTTCATCAAAGATAGTCGTTTTTTCACCTAAGATTGAATATGATTGAGATCGTCCACACTATTTATATCAAATTAACTCAAACAAATCCCAGCTCTACATATTATGCAAAAGTTGTAGAAATGGTCAATAGTTTGCAATTCAAAATGTAATTCCTCTTAGAATATCGTAGAGTTATAATATCTAGTTCCAACCAGAAAATACATCCATGTGAAATTCTAATAAGAGTGTCACTTGCATATAATTTACCACAGTAGCACAGTAGTCCTAATCCTCTGAGCGCTCTCGGTGCTGGCCTGTGTGGGGGGGTGGGTGGGTTCATACACAGTACCTGCAGCCAGTGGCTGTCATCACTTTCATATTTAGCTCAGTTACTGCACAAACACAGAGCAGAGCTGCATAGAAGCTACTTTAAATTAGCAACAGAACACTGCCTGAGCATGTGAAATGTACCTTCAAGTCAGCATTTCATTGCACTGTGTACTCCGTGTACAGTATATTATGTGTAAAAGACAAATAAACAAACTTGAACTTGAAGTGAATTTGCTGGCAATGACTTCTTTTCAATTCATCTGCAGTTTGTTCAAGATCAAGACAGATACATCACTGAAAACAATGATAGAGGAATTCAATATTGGTAAAACAAAAATTGTATAATTAGTTTTTACCTCACACAAATTACAGTACCTCCGTCCCAAAAAATACTAGGCTTATAAAATACCCAATATTTACGCTACCATGTTTGTGTGCCTCAGCAAATTCACCCGAGAGTTGAAATGCTCCTCTGTGTCAGATGGGAACACACATTTATTACTACGCAGGGGACGATCGTTCCCCCTCTCTCTCTCCTCTCTACCCACCCCTCTCTCTCTCTCCGCCCCCCTCTCTCTCCGCCCCCTGTCCGCCCCCCTCTCTCCTCTCTACCCCCTTCTCTTTTCTCCTCTCTCTCTCCGCCCCCTCTCTCCTCTCTACCCCCTTCTCTTTCTCTCCTCTCTCTCCGCCCGCCCCTCTCTCTCCTCTCTACCCCCCTCTCTCTCTCGCCCCCTTTCTCCCCCCTCTCTCCTCTCTACCCCCCCTCTCTCTCTCCCCCCCCCTCCCCCTCTCTCTCCTCTCCCCCCTTCTCTTTCTCTCCTTTCTCTCCGCCCCCTCTCTCTCTCCTCTCTACCGCCTTCTCTCTCTGCTCTCTCTCTCCCCCTCTTTCTTTTTCTCTCCCTCCAGTCCTTGACCTGTGGACTGACTCTTCCAAATGCACTGTGTTCATTAGCAGGTCACCCACTACACCTCCCGCTTCACCATCATCAGTAAATACATTCAGTATTGACACACATATAAAATATAAAAACCACTGACACATTATGTCATAGAGCAGTTTTACCCAGAGGGCAATGTGGGTTTCAGTCTCAGCGTCCCATTACACCAGCCCCAAGCCTTCCACCTGCACCAGTCAATAGGGAGTAAAACTCTGATTTACGGTCAGAATCACACGGATAGAAAACCCTAAAAGACATATTGTGGCTCAGCCGCATAATATGTTAAGGTTAGACAGTCCTAGTTTGCACGCATAATTGCTTTAATGAGGGCTATTAAGCCTAAGTGCATATGATTTTACTGTTTGCCCTACATTCGACCTGATGATTACGTTGATCAATACATATGATTTGTAAGTCGCTGGCCATCGATCGAATAGTAAAATGTTTTACCTTGGGTAAAGTAGCTCTTACTGCAGGCCAGTGACACTGAGAGGAAACAGGGATGCTGGGCGACAAAATAAGAGGACAGGACAAACATGGCTGCTATTTCTAAAGACACACAGACCCCAAATGTACTGTGTTGGTTCCGATATTTCCTTTCACTTGTCCCTTTCCAACACGCTTCCAACAACTATGCTGGATGCGTAAACATCCTAGTGCAGAACAGTCTCTTCAAATTATGGGTGATTGCTGCTGATTTCAAATGTAAGAAATACAAAATAAACAAAGCTTCACAGACAATCAGTAAAAGTCCTAGCTGAGTCTGTTCAGATCTCCAGGGAACCTGTAGAGTTCATAATCAGCCTGTACAGCTCTGTGGTGTTACACACACACACACACACACACACACACACACACACACACACACACACGCACACACGCACACACGCACGCACTCACGCACACACGCACACACGCACGCACGCACGCACGCCCGCACACACACACACACACACACACACACACACACACACACACACACACACACACACACACACACACACACACACACACACACACACACACACACACACACACACACACACACACACAAACGCACACACAAACACACGCACACACCACCACATCCTCCCTCCCACTCTTTCTTAAACATGCACATCTTTAATATAGAGAAGCATCACTCCACAAATCACTTGGCAACATTCAAAAGAAGGCTTTGTGTGGCCTGGGAAGATGTGCTGCTTGAGGCATAATTAATAAGTCTAGCTGTCAGAATAATTCATATTCAATGAAGGCAGATTTCTGTAGGCAGGGTGATGCAGACTCTGAGAGGAAGAGGCAGGCAGAGTGATGTAAAAAGTGAAGAATAGGCCCTTACTGGGCATACTGCCTGTTACACAAAGCCCTTACTGGGCATACTACCTGTTAAATGAGGCCCTTACTGGGCATACTGTCTGTTACATTAGGCCCTTACTGGGCATACTGCCTGTTCCACGAGGCCCTTACTGGGCATACTACCTGTTAAATGAGGCCCTTACTTGGCATACTGCCTGTTACACGAGGCCCTTACTGGGCATACTACCTGTTAAATTATGCTCTTACTGGAAATACTGCCTGTTAAATGAGGCCCTTACTGGGCATACTGCCTGTTACATTAGGCCCTTACTGGGCATACTGCCTGTTCCACGAGGCCCTTACTGGGCATACTACCTGTTAAATGAGGCCCTTACTGGGCATACTGCCTGTTACACGAGGCCCTTACTGGGCATACTGCCTGTTACATTAGGCCCTTACTGGGCATACTACCTGTTAAATGAGGCCCTTACTGGGCATACTGCCTGTTACACGAGGCCCTTACTGGGCATACTGCCTGTTACATTAGGCCCTTACTGGGCATACTGCCTGTTACACGAGGCCCTTACTGGGCATACTGCCTGTTACATTAGGCCCTTACTGGGCATACTGCCTGTTACATGAGGCCCTTACTGGGCATACTGCCTGTTACATGAGGACCTTACTGGGCATACTACCTGTTACATGAGGCCCTTACTGGGCATACTACCTGTTACACTAGGCCCTGACTGGGCATAATGCCTGTTACATTAGGCCCTGACTGGGCATACTACCTGTCATATCAGGTCCTTACTGGGCATACTACCTGTTATATGAGGCCCTTACTGGGCATACTACCTATTATATTAGGCCCTGACCTGGCATACTGCCTGTTACATTAGGCCCTTACTGGGCATACTACCTGTTACATGAGGCCCTTACTGGGCATACTGCCTGTTACATGAGGACCTCACTGGGCATACTTCCTGTTACATGAGGACCTTACTGGGCATACTACCTGTTACATGAGGACCTTACTGGGCATACTTCCTGTTACAATAGGCCCTTACTGGGCTGCTCTCCATACGGTGCCTTCATTTGAGTGTTATGCTGCTTTTGGAAGCGAGACACACAGACCCTCCAGATCAGGGCTTTGGAGTGAGAGTGACTGGAACAGAATAGACAGGCCTGTGCTGTGTACATTGACAGATGGCGAAGCAGTGGAGATATCTTAGGCTATACTCTTGGAATGGTTTGAAACATTCTTTGTGTTTTGGCAATAGAGTAGTGTGATATGTGATCCATCACAATGAATGAAGCAACAGTGTTTGCAGAGCAAAGGATCTGTTTTTTTTTAAATTCTTGTTGTGTCACGTTTAAACTGATGGCAATCAGATACCCATACTTGGCTTGAACAGCTGTTTTCCCAAGCAGAATGTCCCTGTCATATGTACTAAATGGCAAGACACTGTAAACATCTAAGTATCTCTCCATCCTTCATTACCTATATCATTCCTTATCGGTCTTTGTCTTGGTGTTGTTCTAACAGCATCTGTTTCGCTCCACAAATGGGGTGTACTTGACTGTGTGTGTCGGCATGTGTGTGCCTACAAGCTTGCTTGTATGCATGCTCACTTGTGAATAGTGTGTGTGTGTGTGTGTGTGTGTGTGTGTGTGTGTGTGTGTGTGTGTGTGTGTGTGTGTGTGTGTGTGTGTGTGTGTGTGCGTGCGTGCGTGCGTGCGTGCGTGCGTGCGTGCGTGCGTGCGTGTGTGTGTGTGTGTGTGCGTGCGTGTGTGCTTGAGGATGTGTCAGTATTTGCTTGTATGCATACGTTGGTTCATGTGTGTGTTCTCAGTCTACCTGTGTTAGAGCAAGGTGCTGAGGGACCTATTAGGAGGCATTGGACCTGGATCAATAGAGAAAACATCAGAGAGAATGTGAATTCCTAGATTCATTAGTCAACTCTGTTTCTGGTCAATGAGGTGGTGTTAAACCCCTTCACTCCTGTGTACACCAGATTAGCACTGTCTGATATCATCCAGCGTAATGTACTGGGTGTATAAGGAGAAATGGTGTAGATCAAATCAAATCAAATTTTATTAGAGTAGAGGTATCCTATGCGTGTTCATGCGATATTAAGACATTGTTAAAGGTTCTACACATTCACCTACCTACCACATAGAGGATACATTTTTTTAAATTATAGGTGTAACACCTTTAAAGACTTTATACACATATTTAATTAATAATTATACACTGAGTATACAAAACATTAAGAGCTCTTTCCATGACATAGACTGACCAGGTGAATCCAGGTGAAAGCTATGATCCCTTATTGATGTCACTTGTTAAATCCACTTCAGTCAGTGTAGAAAAAAGTGTCGGGGCAGTGCAACTCAATATTAGGAAGGTGTTCCGAATGTTTAATGTACTCAGTGTATATTTTAAGTGTTGAGGAGTGAGACAGGGATGTCTTCTGTCTCCATATCTGTTAATTAACGGCATCGTTTATACTCGCAATGAAAATAGTGTTTTATTAACAATGTGCACAAAGTCATTTGATCATCTCAACTCTCTCTGATCTCCCTGTCATTCATGTATGTCACCGTAGATGTTATTGTCCATGTATTAACTTGTCTAGCATCTCACGTTTCCTCCCCAAGCTGACAACTGAACACAGACATTTCTGACCAAGGGGTGGGTCAAAGTTGGAGTGGATTCCATCTGCTTTCTGTTTATGTGTAAACCCAACCAACAAGCTAGCTGCTAGGGTAACAGGAGCACCTCACAGCAGCGTGATCAAGCATGGGTAGCATGAGTACACAACACAGGGGTATTAGATGTAGAGTGATACGGTTGAAGCTGCTTCTTGTGAACCTCACCGCCACTCACTAGTTTACTGTTCAGGTGAGCTCTGGAATACCAGGAAGGTAGCCACTCACTAGTTTACTGTTGAGGTGAGCTCTGGAATACCAGGAAGGTAGCCACTCACCAGTTTACTGTTGAGGTGAGCTCTGGAATACCAGGTAGGTAGCCACTCGAATTGAGGTGTGTGTGTGTGTGTGTGTGTGTGTGTGTGTGTGTGTGTGGGGGGGGGGGGGGGGCCCTCAATCAAGCTCCAGTTGAGACGTGTGTTGTGTGTTTGCATTAGGCTGCATCGTCTCCCTGCCTTCCAACCTAGTTATTAACCCAAACAGTGGCTGTCACTTGTTTGTGTTTCAGTTTTAATTGCATCTGGATGTTTTGTCTCATGTGAACACAGACATTAACATTTCTCTTGCATGGTATAATCAGTTGTTAAACCACAATACCATACAGACAGAACAGAGACTGGAGGGGAAATAACCACATGCAATCATGTTTGCTGCACATGCACATTTGGGTGAGGCCTGAGTGCGTTTGTTTGTTTGTGTGTGTGTTTGTGTGTGTGTGTGTACATGTGTGTGTGTTTGTGTGTGTGTATGTGTGTGTATGTGTGTGTATGTGTGTGTGTTTGTGTGTGTGTGTGTATGTGTGTGTACTAGGATCTAAATAAGGCCTGTATAGGCCTCCTGAGGCCTGAGATTGGATTTCAAACCCACACAGTCTCTATCACACCCCTCAATAAGCTCTGTGTTTTTAATGAGGGCAAATTCAATCTGTGTCATTTTCCCCCGACCCAAAAATATCCAGTGTCATTAAATCATCCAATGAAAATCACTCTCTCTGTTCAAAAGACATACCATAAACATATCATAAGGCTTTCAGTCAGTGAGTACAGCTCCTGTGTGAGAGACAGTATGACATGTATGGTGAATCATGATGCAAAAGGTAATGGAATCGATCTATCTATAACAGGCATTCTTCTGTTCAACGCTATGTTGACGAAGACCATGATGCTACCTGTGCCAGAACAGACATGTGATATGACACCTGAGGTCGATGGTTTCTCTGTGAGCCTCTCTACTGTGTATATGAACATCAAAGAGTTCTCTCTCTCTCTCTCTATGGCTGTTCAACCCTTCTGTCAAAACCATTCAGATCTGTGCAGTTGCTACATTCAGTGCTACAGATGTAGTCCTGAATGTAGTACTGAATTTTTGTTGTTGTTGGAAGATGGCGCCGGAGGGTAAGGTTGCCGTTTTAAGGGCTCTAAACCAACCTTGCTATTTTGTTAGTTTTTTCGCATTGTTTGCAAATTATTTTGAACATAATGTTGCTGCTTCTGTCTCTTATGACCGAAAAGAGCTTCTGGTCCTCAGAAGAGCGATTAATCACCTTGAACTGGACAAATAATTTTTATTTAATGAGTCGGATGAGAGGGATTTACTCCAGACACCTGACAAGGCCCTCATCTCCGTCATTCGCAGGAGAAAGAGTCAGTGGTATCGCGGAAGGAGATCGGGGTGACTTGTAAGGATCCAGCGACGAGTGGCTAATCTGCCTTTGCCATAGGTACTATTGGTCCACGTACAATCACTAGATAATAAATGAAGAAGTATGGCCGTCTTGAACGAGTGTCACTTCATGTGTACTGTTTGATAGAGGCGCAAGACCAGAAAGCATGCTTGAGTTTGTTTTCTTCCTGTATTGAACACAGGTCATCCCGTCTTCAATTTTACCAATTATTTACTTTAAAAAATACCTAAAATTGTATTACAAAAGTAGTTTGAAATGTTTTGGCAAAGTTTACATGTAACTTTTGAGATATTTTGTCGTCACATTGCGTAAGTTGGAACCGGTGTTTTTCTGGATCAAACGTGCCAAATAAATTTTGGATATCTATGGACGGAATTAATCGAACAAAAGGACAATTTTTGATGTTTATGGGACATATTGGAGTGCCAACAGAAGAAGCTCGTCAAAGGTAAGGCATGATTTATATTTTTATATCTGCGTTTTGTGTCGCGCCTGCAGGGTTGAAATGTTTTCTCTCTTTTGTTTACTATGGTGCTATGCACAGATAATAGCATCGTTTGCTTTCGCCGAAAATCCTTTTTGAAATCTAACATGATGGCTGGATTCACAACACGTGTAGCTTTAATTTTGTATCTTACATGTGTGATTTCATGAAAGTTTGATTTTTATAGGAATTTATTTGAATATGGCGCTCTGCATTTTCTCTGGCTTTTGGCCAAGTGGGACGCTAGCCGTCATACCGCTCAGGAAGGAGATGCATTCTGTCTCCTAAAGATGAACGTACTTTGCTGCGAAAAGTACAAATCAATCCCAGAGCAACAGCAAAGGACCTTCTGAAGATGCTGGAGGAAACAGGTACAAAAGTATCTATATCCACAGTAAAACAAGTCTTATATCAACATAACCTGAAAGGCCGCTCAGCAAGGAAAAAGCCACTGCTCCAAAACCGCCATAAAAAAAGCCGGACTACGGTTTGCAACTGCACATGCGGACAAATATCGTACTTTTTTGGAGAAATGTCCTCTGGTATGATGAAACAAAAATAGAACTGTTTTGCCATAATGAACATCGTTATGTTTGGAGGAAAAAGGGGAGGATTGCAAGCAAAAGAACGCCATCCCAACCGTGAAGCACAGGGGTGGCAGCATCATGTTGTGGGGGTGCTTTGCTGAAGGAGGGACTGGTGCACTTCACAAAATATATGGCATCATGAGGGAGGAAAATTACGTGGATATATTGAAGCAACATCTCAAGACATCAGTCAGGAAGTTAAAGCTTGGTCACAAATGGGTCTTCCAAATGGACAATGACCCCAAGCGTACTTCCAAAGATGTGGCAAAATGGCTTAAGGACAACTAAGTCAAGGTATTGGAGTGGCCATCACAAAGCACTGACCTCAATCCCATAGAAAATGTGTCGGCAGAACTGAAAAAGTGTGGGCGAGTAAGGAGGCCTACAAACCTGACTCAGTTACACCAGCTCTGTCAGGAGGAATGGGACAAAATTCACCCAACGTATTGTGGGAAGCTTGTGGAAGGCTACCGAAAGAAATTCACCCAAGTTAAACAATTTGAAGACAATGCTACCAAATTCTAATTTAATATATGTAAACTTCTGACCCACTGGGAATATGATGAAAGAAATAAAAGCTGAAATAAATCATTCTCTCTAATATTATTCTGACATTTCACATTCTTAAAATAAAGTGGTGATCCTAACTGACCTAAGACAGGTAATTTTTACAAGGATTAAATGTCAGGAATTGTGAAAAACAGAGTTTAAATGTATTTGGCTAAGGTGTATGTAACCTTCTGACTTCAACTGTATATACAATTCTTACCCTGTTTTCACCCCAATTGTGTGGTATCCAATTGGTAGTTACAGTCTGCATCTCCCGTACGGACTCGGGATAGGCAACGGTCGAGAGCCGTGCGTCCTCCAAAACACAACCCAACCAAGCCGCACTGCTTCTTGACACAATGCCCACTTAATCTGGAAGCCAGCCGCACCAATGTGTTGGAGGAAACATCATGAATCTGGCGACTGTGTCAGCATGCACTGTGCCTGGCCCGACACAGGAGTCGCAAGGAGATCCCTGCCGGTCAAATCCTCCCTATCCCGGACGACGCTGGGCCAATTGCGCGCCACCTCATGGGTCTCCAAGTCGCGGCCGGCTGTGTCAGAGCCTGGACTCCAGTATCTGTAGTGGTACAGCGAGCACTGCAGTGTGCCTTAGACCACTGCGCCACTCGGGACGTAAATCCATTTTACCTCCTTTCTACCAGCATGTTAAATGTGCAAACAGAAGGGAAAAAACTCTAGACCACCTGTACTCCACACACAGAGACGTGTACAAAGCTCACCCTCGCTCTCCATTTTGCAAATTTGACCATAATTCTATACTCCTGATTTTTGCTTTCAAGCTAGAACAGACTGGAATATGTTCCAGGGTTCTTCCAATGGCATTGAGGAGTACACCACATCAGACACTGGCTTCATCAATAAGTGCATCGATGACTTCGTCCCCACAGTGACTGTATGTACATATCTCAACCAGAGGCCATGGTTTACAGGCAATATCTGCACCGAGCTAAAGGCTAGAGCTGCCGCTTTCAAGGTGCGGGACTCTAACCCGGAAGCTTGAACCTGCTATGCCCTGCGACTAACCATCAAACAGTCAAAGCGTCAATACAGGACTAAGATTGAATCCTACTACACCGGCTCTGACACTCGTTGGATGTGGCAGGGCTTGCAAACTATTACTACAAAGCGAAACTCAGCTGCAAGATGCCTAGTTATGCTAGCCTACCCGACGGGCTAAATGGCTTTTATGCTCGCTTCGAGGCAAGCAACATTGAAGCATGCATGAGAGCACCAGCTGTTCCAGATGACTGTGTGATCACGCTCTTCGTAGCTGATGTGAGCAAGACCTTTAAACAGGCCAACAATGACTATGGCCCCGTAGCACGTTGGTAACCATGAAGTGCTTTGAATGGCTGGTCATGGCTCACATCAACATCATCATCCCGGAAACACTAGACCCACTCCAATTTGCGTACTGCCCTAACAGATCCAGAGATGACACAATCTCAATCGCGCTCCACACTGCCCTTTCCCACCTGGACAAAAGGAACACCTTGGTGAGAATGCTGTTCATTGACTACAGCTCAGCGTTCAACACCATAGTGCCGACAAAGCTCATCACTAATCTAAGGACCCTGGGACTGGACTTCCTAACGGTCCGCCCCGAGGTGGTAAGTAGGCAACAACACATATGCCATGCTGAACTTCAACACAGGGTTTCCTCAGGGGTGCGTGCCCTCCTGTACTCCCTGTTAACCCACAACTGCGTGGCCAAGCACAAATCCAACACCATCATTACGTTTGCTCACGACACAATGGTGGTAGGCCTGATCACCGACAACGATGAGACAGCCTCTAGGGAGGAGGTCAGAGACCTGGCAGTGTGGTGCCAGGACAACATCCTCTCCCTCAATGTGAGCAAGACAAAGAAGATGATCATGGACTACAACAAAAGGAGGGCTGAACACGCACCCATTCACATCGACAGTGCTGTAGTGGAGAAGATCGAGAGTTTCAATTTACTTGGTGTCCACATCACCAACAAACTATCATGGTCCAAACACACCAAGAAAGTCGTGAAGTGGGCACGACAACACCTTTTCCCCTCAGGAGACTGAAAAGATTTGCCATGGGTCGCCAGATCTTCAAAAGTTCTACAACTGCACCATCGAGAGCATCCTGACCGGTTGCATCACCGCCTGGTATGGCAACTGCTCGGCATCCGTCCATAAGGCGCTACAGAGGGTAGTGTGTACGGCCCAGTACATCACTGGGGCCAAGCTTCCTGCCATCCAGGACCTATACACTAGGTGGTGTCAGAGGAAGGCCCAGACAATTGTCAAGAACTCCAGTCACCCAAGTCATAGACTGTTCTCTCTGCTACCGCACGGCAGCGCCAAGTCTAGGTCCTAAAGGTTCCTTAACAGCTTC
This sequence comes from Oncorhynchus masou masou, assembly GCF_036934945.1. Lineage (NCBI taxonomy): Eukaryota > Metazoa > Chordata > Actinopteri > Salmoniformes > Salmonidae > Oncorhynchus > Oncorhynchus masou. The sequence continues at coordinate 24,785 of NW_027010238.1, forward strand.
TACCCCCAAGCCATTGGACTGTTGAACAGGTAATCAAATGGCCACCCGGACTATTTGCATTGACACCTCCCCCTTTTGTTTTTACACTGCTGCTACTCACTGTTAGTTATATATGCATAGTCACTTTACACTTTATTTTTTACTTTAGTTTATTTTGTAAATATTTTCTTAACTCTATTTTCTTAAAACTGCATTATTGGTTAAGTGCATGTAAGTAAGCATTTCACGGTAAGGTCTACACCTGTTCGGCACATGTGACATTGAGCTGCAGCCCTTTTTGTCCTCAGAACAGCATCAGTTCGTCGGGGCATGGACTCTACCAGATGTTGAAACTTTCCACAGGGATGTTGGCCCATGTTGACTCCAATGCTTCCCACAGTTGTGTCAAGTTGGATGAATGTCCTTTGGGTGGTGGACCATTCTTGATATACAAGGGAAACTGTTGAATGTGAAAAACCCAGTAGCGTTGCAATTCTTGGCACACTCAAACTGATGCGCCTGGTACCTACTACTATACCCAGTTCAAAGGCACTTAAATGTTGGGTCTTGCCATTTCACCATCTGGCACAGGTACACAATCCATGTCTCAATTTTCTCAAGGCTTAAATATCCTTTTTAACCTGTCTCCTCCCTTCATCTATACTGACTGAAGTGGATTTAAACAAGTGACATCAATAAGGGATCATAGCTTTCACCAGGATTTACCTGGTCTGTCTATGTCATGGAAAGAGAAGATGTTCCTAATGTTTTGTACACTTAGTGTAAATTGTTGTGTATCATGAACAACATGGTTGCTACCAAGAATACAGCTAAATAAAATATTTGTATTTTTTATTTCACCTTTATTTAACCAAGTAAGCCAGTTGAGAACAAGTTCACATTTACAATGGTGGCCTGGCCAAGATAAAGCAAAGCAGTGAGACACAAACAACACAGAGTTACACATGGGATAAACAAACATACAGTCAATAACACAATAGAAAAGTCTATATACAGTGTATGAAAATGTAGTAAGATTAGGGAGGTAAGGCAATAAATAGGCCATAGTGATGAAATAATTACAATTGAGCAATTAAACACTGGGGTGATAGATGTGCAGAAGATGAATGTGCAAAAATAACAACTTGGGGATGAGTTAGTTGAGTGGGCTATTTACAGATGGGCTGTGTACAGGTGCAATGATCGGTAAGCTGCTCTGACAGCTGATGCTTAGTGAGTGAGGGAGATATAAGACTCCAGCTTCAGTGATTATTTTCAATTCGTACCAGTCATTGGCAGCAGAGAACCAGGAAGGAAAGGCGGCCAAATCAGGAGTTGGCTATGGGGATGACCATTGAAATATACCTGCTGGAGCACGTGCTACGGGTGGGTGCTGTTATGGTGACCAGTGAGCTGAGGTAAGGCGGGGCTTTACCTAGCAAAGACTTATAGATGACCTGGAGCCAGTGGGTTTGACGACGAATATGAAGCGAGGGCCAGCCAACAAGAGCATACAGGTCACAGTGGTGGGTAGTATATGAGGCTTTGCTGACAAATGGATGGCACTACATCCAATTTGCTGATTAGAGTGTTGGAGGCTATTTTTTAAACCGCCGAAGTCAAGGATTGGTAGGATAATCAGTTTTACAAGTGTATGTTTGGCAGCATGAGTGAAGGATGCTTTGTTTGAGAAATAGGAAGCCAATTCTAGATTTAATTTTTGATTGGAGATGCTTAATGTGAGTCTGGAAGGAGAGTTTGCAGTCTAGCCAGACACCTAGGTATTTGTAGTTGTCCACATATTCTAAGTCAGCACCGCCCAGAGTCGTGATGCTAGACGGGCGGACGGGTGCGGGCAGCGATCAGTTGAAGAGCATGCATTTAGTTTTACTTGCATTTAAGAGCAGTTGGAGGCCACGGAAGGAGTGTTGTATGGCTTTGAAGCTCATCTGGAGGTGTGTTAACACTGTGTCCAAAGAAGGACCAGAAGTATACAGAATGGTGTCGTCTGAGTAGAGGGAGATCAGAGAATCACCAGCAGCAAGAGCAACATCATTGATGTAAACAAAGAAAAGAGTGGGCCCGAGAATTGAACCCTGTGGCACCCCCATAGAGACTGCCAGAGGTAAGGACAACAGGCCCTCTGATTTGACACACTGAACTCTATCTGAGAAGTAGTTGGTGAACCAGGCGAGGCAGTCATTTGAGAAACCAAGGCTGTTGAGTCTGCCGATAAGAATGCGGTGATTGACAGCCTTGGTCAGGTCGAAAGCCTTGGCCAGGTCGATGAAGACGATGGCGGTTATGATATTGTTTAGGTCCTTGAGTGTGGCTGAGGTGCACCCATGACCAGCTCGGAAACCATGCTGCTAGGTACAGGAACACGAGTGTTAGCGAGGCTTCTATCCCTACTCCCTTTGTCACGCCATGGCCATAGACAGGATTTTTATTCTCTATTTTGGTTAGGCCAGGGTGTGACGAGGGTGGGCGTTCTATGTTATTTTTTCAATGTTTTTGTATTTCTTTTTTTTTTGGCCGGGTATGGTTCTCAATCAGGGACAGCTGTCTGTCGTTGTCTCTGATTGAGAACCATACTTAGGCAGCCTGTTTTCCCACTATGGGTTGTGGGTAATTATTTTCTGTCTTAGTATTAGTTACCAGTTGGAACTGTTTTGGTTGTTCTTTTTGTTTACTTTGTAATGTAGTGTTCAGTTCAGTTGAATAAAATGACGAACACTTACCACGCTGCATATTGGTCCGATCCTTCCTACTCCTCCTCAGAAGAGAAGGAAAACCGTTATACCCTTGAATTTTGTTGACATAAGAAAAGAAACACCTGGGAGAATAATTAAGCTTTCACTCCCTCCTCTCTACATTTTCCTCCTCTGTCTCTGCTGCTAAAGCCACTTTCTACCACTCTAAATTCCAAGCATCTGCCTCTAACCCTAGGAAGCTCTTTGCCACCTTCTCCTCCCTCCTGAATCCTCCTCCCCCTCCCCCCCCCTCCTCCCTCTCTGCAGATGACTTCGTCAACCATTTTGAAAAGAAGGTCGACGACATCCGATCCTCGTTTGCTAAGTCAAACGACACCGCTGACTCTGCTCACACTGCCCTACCCTGTGCTCTGACCTCTTTCTCCCCTCTCTCTCTCCAGATGAAATCTCGCTTCTTGTGACGGCCGGCCGCCCAACAACCTGCCCGCTTGACCCTATCCCCTCCTCTCTTCTCCAGACCATTTCCGGGGACCTTCTCCCTTACCTCACCTCGCTCATCAACTCATCCCTGACCGCTGGCTACGTCCTTCCGTCTTCAAGAGAGCGAGAGTTGCACCCCTTCTGAAAAAACCTACACTCGATCCCTCCGATGTCAACAACTACAGACCAGTATCCCTTCTTTCTTTTCTCTCCAAAACTCTTGAACGTGCCGTCCTTGGCCAGCTCTCCCGCTATCTCTCTCAGAATGACCTTCTTGATCCAAATCAGTCAGGTTACAAGACTAGTCATTCAACTGAGACTGCTCTTCTCTGCATCACGGAGGCGCTCCGCACTGCTAAAGCTAACTCTCTCTCCTCTGCTCTCATCCTTCTAGACCTATCGGCTGCCTTCGATACTGTGAACCATCAGATCCTCCTCTCCACCATCTCCGAGTTGGGCATCTCCGGCGCGGCCCACGCTTGGATTGCGTCCTACCTGACAGGTCGCTCCTACCAGGTGGCGTGGCGAGAATCTGTCTCCTCGCCACGCGCTCTCACCACTGGTGTCCCCCAGGGCTCTGTTCTAGGCCCTCTCCTATTCTCGCTATACACCAAGTCACTTGGCTCTGTCATAACCTCACATGGTCTCTCCTATCATTGCTATGCAGACGACACACAATTAATCTTCTCCTTTCCCCCTTCTGATGACCAGGTGGCGAATCGCATCTCTGCATGTCTGGCAGACATATCAGTGTGGATGACGGATCACCACCTCAAGCTGAACCTCGGCAAGACGGAGCTGCTCTTCCTCCCGGGAAGGACTGCCCGTTCCATGATCTCGCCATCACGGTTGACAACTCCATTGTGTCCTCCTCCCAGAGCGCTAAGAACCTTGGCGTGATCCTGGACAACACCCTGTCGTTCTCAACCAACATCATGGCGGTGGCCCGTTCCTGTAGGTTCATGCTCTACAACATCCGCAGAGTACGACCCTGCCTCACACAGGAAGCGGCGCAGGTCCTAATCCAGGCACTTGTCATCTCCCGTCTGGATTACTGCAACTCGCTGTTGGCTGGGCTCCCTGCCTGTGCCATTAAACCCTACAACTCATCCAGAACGCCGCAGCCCGTCTGGTGTTCAACCTTCCCAAGTTCTCTCACGTCACCCCGCTCCTCCGCTCTCTCCACTGGCTTCCAGTTGAAGCTCGCATCCGCTACAAGACCATGGTGCTTGCCTACGGAGCTGTGAGGGGAACGGCACCGCAGTACCTCCAGGCTCTGATCAGGCCCTACACCCAAGCAAGGGCACTGCGTTCATCCACCTCTGGCCTGCTCGCCTCCCTACCATTGAGGAAGTACAGTTCCCGCTCAGCCCAGTCAAAACTGTTCGCTGCTCTGGCCCCCCAATGGTGGAACAAACTCCCTCACGACGCCAGGACAGCGGAGTCAATCACCACCTTCCGGAGACACCTGAAACCCCACCTCTTCAAGGAATACCTAGGATAGGATAAGTAATCCTTCTCACCCCCCCTTAATGATTTAGATGCACTATTGTAAAGTGGCTGTTCCACTGGATGTCAGAAGGTGAATTCACCAATTTGTAAGTCGCTCTGGATAAGAGCGTCTGCTAAATGACTTAAATGTAAATGTAAATGTAAGCTTGCTTTGGGTATATCTATTTGACTGTGCATTTTAGCACATTTAAATTAATCACCCATTTACCTTATTTGAATGACTCTAGAACGGCAATATAAAGGCATTCAATAAAGAAGTCTTTCTGTGCACCAGCCTGCGTTGTTTCTGAATTAAACACCCTGAATATCTTTGGGGAATAATATTGTTTTCCTGTGGATGGGGCCTAATCTACTCAGTCATGGTGGTTTGAAGAGGGAATGTTTTCATGTTTTAAGAGGGTTGGTTCCAGCTCTCTCTTTCTTCCACCGTACCACAGTCATCTAACTAAAGAAGGGGCTTCACTTTTTCTCTCCCTCTTCCTGCTTGTCTCTGAGGATTGTAGGGAAGGAAGGAAGGTTGCGTGAAATGAA
>NW_027010238.1:32500-34029 GCF_036934945.1 Oncorhynchus masou masou
TCAGCGCTGTAATTCCGTCATTAGCTGGATAATGTGTTTGCCGTCTCTGTGTTAAAGCTATCAGTGCCAGCTTCGGTGCGACCCGGGGCAGCTAGTGGGCCTGAGTAATGCCAGTCAGTTTGGCCTGTATGCCTTGTAAACAGGCCTGGGAAAGCTCATTTTGGAGGAAGAACTAAGGCCACACTTTAATCAAAAAGTACAATGTGTTATGATGTTGTCCATGATGTCTACTTATAATGTGTTATTTTAAGGAATGAGTCTGTTGAAAATGTTCACTTAGGGGTCTGTGGATTGACTGAAGGGTTACCATGTTCTGCTGGGTAGCATCTAACCTCCCCTAACCTCTCATCCCTCCACTGCCCATAGACACACTGGTGTCTGTATGAGCCTGTTTTTACCCTGTGTTGCCCAGGCACTGACCTCAAACTAGGGTTCAAACCAATACAGTAACACCCCTACGCTCTGGGTCACTTTAACACAATCTGGCTGTACGGGAGCATTAACATCCCCCAGCGTTCTGCCAGACACACACACACACACACACACACACACACACACACACACACACACACACACACACACACACACACACACACACACACACACACACACACACACACACACACACACACACACACACACACACACACACACACACACACACACACACACACAATTCTACTAAATCATACGTGGAATTACAGTAAAACACAGCTTTTATTAACCAATAGCTCATATACATAAAGAGACAGAAAGCCAAATTGATACAACATGCCTATGCTCCAGTCCACACCTGTCTTTTTCCAATAACAAACCACACAATTAAGTTCTAAACTCCCTCATAAATCTCCCAGGATGCTCATTTAAACAGTCCCCTCAGGCAGACTGAAGCACACATTTGCTTTTGATTCTGCAGCGTTGGGAGTTTGTTTCCTCCAGAGTAGAAGAAAATAAAGACTATGTCTTAAGGTCGAAAGATATTGCCTGTGTTTTGAGAATTCCGCTCGACGTACTGGGTGTCAGTCTTGCGTGAGTGCCATATAGTAGTAAATAATATACACATGTATACTCACACAATGCAAACACCACACAGATTCAATAGGTTTATAGTATATACACATGAAAGCAGACGTGAATGTCTACGGACACACATACCACCCCCACCCCTCCATCCTCCACACACATACACAATTCAAAGATGAGTGTAATTTTAAAATTGTATTTTATTTTATTTAACCTTTATTTTCTCAGCGAGTCATACTGAGACCAAGGGGTCTTTTACAGATGAGCCCTGAACTACAGAAATGACAGAAAATAAACATATCAATACAAATACACAATTCAAGCAGAAAGAAAAACACATTCATAAAAAACAAACACGGAAATAAGGTTCTCATATAACAGGAGCTCTTGATAAATGCTCCCACCTGTGGGATTAGAAGTCCTGATACCACCGAGGTCCACCTGTATGTTTGTGTGGGATTAGATGTAGTCCTGATACCACCGAGGTCTACACCTGTATGTTTGTG
>NW_027010239.1:0-7500 GCF_036934945.1 Oncorhynchus masou masou
GAAAACAAACAAAAAAGTCCATTAAAATAACATCAAATTGATCAGAAATACAGTGTAGAAATGGTTAATGTTGTAAATTACGAATGTAGCTGGAAACAGCAGATTTACTTTTAATGGAATATCTACGTAGGCGTACAGAGGCCCATTATCAGCAACCATCACTCCTGTGTTCCAATGGCACATTGTGTTAGCTAATCCAAGTTTATCATTTAAAAGGCTAATTGATCATTAGAAACCCCTTTTGCAATTATGTTAGAACAGCTGAAAACGGTTGTTCTGATTAAAGAAGCAATAAAACTGGCCTTCTTTAGACTAGTTGAGTATCTGGAGCATCAGCATTTTTGGGTTCGATTACAGGCTCAAATGGCCAGAAACAAAGAACTTTCTTCTCAAACTCATCAGTCTATTCTTGTTCTGAGAAATTAAGGCTATTCCATTTGAGAAAATGCCAAGAAACTGAAGATCTCGTACAACAGTGTGTACTACTCCCTTCATAGAGCAGCTCAAACTGGCTCTAACCAGAATAAAAAGAGGAGTGGGAGGCCCCGGTGCACAACTGAGAAAGAGGACAAGTACATTAGAGTGTCAAGTTTGAGAAACAGACGTCTCACAAGTCCTCAATTGGCAGCTTCATTAAATATTACCCGCAAAACACTAGTCTCAACGTCAACAGTGAAGAGGCGACTCCAGGATACTGGCCTTCTAGGCAGAGTTCCTCTGTCCAGTCTCAACGTCAACAGTGAAGAGACGACTCTGGGATGCTGGCCTTCTAGGCAGAGTTCCTCTGTCCAGTCTCAACGTCAACAGTGAAGAGGAGACTCCGGGATGCTGGCCTTCTAGGCAGAGTTCCTCTGTCCAGTCTCAACATCAACATCTACATTAGATACTCTGACTACGACATTACCTCCTCTTACTACTACATTAGCTCCTCCAGCTCCTCTTACCACTACATTAGATACTCTGACTACTACATGACCTCCTCTTACCACTACATTAGATACTCTTACTACTACATTAGCTCCTCCAGCTCCTCTTACTACAACATTAGATACTCTTACCACTACAATACCTCCTCTTACCACTACAATACCTCCTCTTACCACTACATTAGATACTCTTACCACTACATTACCTCATCCAGCTCCTCTTACTACTACATTAGATACTCTGACTACTACATTACCTCCTCTTACCTCTACATTAGCTCCTCTAGCTCCTCTTACCTCTACATTAGAGATTCTTACCTCTACATTAGCTCCTCTAGCTCCTCTTACCTCTACATTAGAGACTCTTACCTCTCCATTAGACACTCTTACCTCCACATTAGAGACTCTTACCTCTCCATTAGATACTCTTACCTCTACATTAGATACTCTTACCTCTACAATAGCTCCTCTTACTACTACATTAGATACTCCTACTACTACATTAGATACTCTTACCACTACATTATATACTCTTACTACTACATTAGATACTCTTACCTCTACATTAGATACTCTTAACACTACATTAGATAGTCTTACTATTACATTAGATACTCTTACCTCTACATTACCTCCTCTTACTACTACATTAGATACTCTTACCTCTACATTACCTCCTCTTACTACTACATTAGATACTCCTACTACTACATTAGATACTCGTATTACTACATTAGTTCCTCTTACTACTACATTAGATACTCTTACCTCTACATTAAATACTCTTACTACTACATTAGATACTCTTACCTCTACATTAGATACTCTTACTACTACCTTAGATACTCTTACCACTACATTAGATACTCTTACCTCTACATTACCGCCTCTTACTACTACATTAGATACTCTTACTACTACATTAGATACTCTTACCTCTACATTAGATACTCTTACCACTACATTAGATACTCTTACCACTACATTAGATACTCTTACCTCTACATTAGATACTCTTACTACTACATTAGATACTCTTACCTCTACATTAGATACTCTTACCACTACATTAGATACTCTTACCACTGCATTAGATACTCTTACCTCTACATTACCGCCTCTTACTACTACATTAGATACTCTTACCACTACATTATATACTCTTACTACTACATTAGATACTCTTACCTCTACATTAGATACTCTTACCACTACATTAGAAACGCTTACAATTACATTAGATACTCTTACCTCTACATTACCTCCTCTTACTACTACATTAGATACTCTTACCTCTACATTACCTCCTCTTACTACTACATTAGATACTCCTACTACTACATTAGATACTCGTATTACTACATTAGTTCCTCTTACTACTACATTAGATACTCTTACCTCTACATTAGATACTCTTACCACTACATTAGATACTCTTACCTCTACATTAGATACTCTTACTACTACATTAGATACTCTTACCACTACATTAGAGACTCTTACCTCTACATTACCGCCTCTTACTACTACATTAGATACTCTTACTACTACATTAGATACTCTTACTACTACATTAGATACACTTACTACTACATTACCTCTACATTACCTCCTCTTACCACTACATTAGATACTCTTACTACTACATTAGATACTCTTACCTCTACATTAGATACTCTTACCACTACATTAGATACTCTTACCTCTACATTAGATACTCTTACTACTACATTAGATACTCTTACCACTACATTAGATACTCTTACCTCTACATTACCGCCTCTTACTACTACATTAGATACTCTTACTACTACATTAGATACTCTTACTACTACATTAGATACTCTTACTACTACATTACCTCTACATTACCTCCTCTTACCACTACATTAGATACTCTTACTATTACATTAGATACTCTTACTACTACATTAGATACTCTTACCTCTACATTAGCTACTCTTACCTCTACATTAGATACTCTTACCTCTACATTAGCTACTCTTACCTCTGTATAAGCTACTCTTACCTCTACATTAGATACTCTTACCACTACATTAGATACTCTTACTATTACATTAGATACTCTTACCTCTACATTACCTCCTCTTACTACTACATTAGATACTCTTACCTCTACATTACCTCCTCTTACTACTACATTAGATACTCCTACTACTACATTAGATACTCGTATTACTACATTAGTTCCTCTTACTACGACATTAGATACTCTTACCTCTACATTAGATACTCTTACCACTACATTAGATACTCTTACCTCTACATTAGATACTCTTACTACTACATTAGATACTCTTACCACTACATTAGATACTCTTACCTCTACATTACCGCCTCTTACTACTACATTAGATACTCTTACTACTACATTAGATACTCTTACCTCTACATTAGATACTCTTACCACTACATTAGATACTCTTACTACTACATTAGATACTCTTACCTCTACATTAGATACTCTTACTACTACATTAGATACTCTTACCTCTACATTAGATACTCTTACTACTACATTAGATACTCTTACCTCTACATTAGATACTCTTACTACTACATTAGATACTCTTACCACTACATTAGATACTCTTACCTCTACATTAGATACTCTTACTACTACATTAGATACTCTTACCTCTACATTAGATACTCTTACTACTACATTAGATACTCTTACCTCTACATTAGATACTCTTACCACTACATTAGATACTCTTACCTCTACATTAGATACTCTTACTACTACATTAGATACTCTTACCACTACATTAGATACTCTTACCTCTACATTACCGCCTCTTACTACTACATTAGATACTCTTACTACTACATTAGATACTCTTACTACTACATTAGATACTCTTACTACTACATTACCTCTACATTACCTCCTCTTACCACTACATTAGATACTCTTACTACTACATTAGATACTCTTACCTCTACATTAGATACTCTTACCACTACATTAGATACTCTTACCTCTACATTAGATACTCTTACTACTACATTAGATACTCTTACCACTACATTAGATACTCTTACCTCTACATTACCGCCTCTTACTACTACATTAGATACTCCTACTACTACATTAGATACTCTTACTACTACATTAGATACTCTTACTACTACATTAGATACTCTTACTACTACATTACCTCTACATTACCTCCTCTTACCACTACATTAGATACTCTTACTACTACATTAGATACTCTTACCTCTACATTAGATACTCTTACCACTACATTAGATACTCTTACCTCTACATTAGATACTCTTACTACTACATTAGATACTCTTACCACTACATTAGATACTCTTACCTCTACATTACCGCCTCTTACTACTACATTAGATACTCCTACTACTACATTAGATACTCTTACTACTACATTAGATACTCTTACTACTACATTACCTCTACATTACCTCCTCTTACCACTACATTAGATACTCTTACTATTAGATTAGATACTCTTACTACTACATTAGATACTCTTACCTCTACATTAGCTACTCTTACCTCTACATTAGATACTCTTACCTCTACATTAGCTACTCTTACCTCTGTATAAGCTACTCTTACCTCTACATTAGATACTCTTACCACTACATTAGATACTCTTACTATTACATTAGATACTCTTACCTCTACATTACCTCCTCTTACTACTACATTAGATACTTTTACCTCTACATTACCTCCTCTTACTACTACATTAGAGACTCCTACTACTACATTAGATACTCGTATTACTACATTAGTTCCTCTTACTACGACATTAGATACTCTTACCTCTACATTAGATACTCTTACCACTACATTAGATACTCTTACCTCTACATTAGATACTCTTACTACTACATTAGATACTCTTACCACTACATTAGATACTCTTACCTCTACATTACCGCCTCACTACTACATTAGATACTCTTACTACTACATTAGATACTCTTACCTCTACATTAGATACTCTTACCACTACATTAGATACTCTTACTACTACATTAGATACTCTTACCTCTACATTAGATACTCTTACTACTACATTAGATACTCTTACCTCTACATTAGATACTCTTACTACTACATTAGATACTCTTACCTCTACATTAGATACTCTTACTACTACATTAGATACTCTTACCACTACATTAGATACTCTTACCTCTACATTAGATACTCTTACTACTACATTAGATACTCTTACCTCTACATTAGATACTCTTACTACTACATTAGATACTCTTACCTCTACATTAGATACTCTTACCACTACATTAGATACTCTTACCTCTACATTAGATACTCTTACCACTACATTAGATACTCTTACCTCTACATTACCGCCTCTTACTACTACATTAGATACTCTTACTACTACATTAGATACTCTTACTACTACATTAGATACTCTTACTACTACATTACCTCTACATTACCTCCTCTTACCACTACATTAGATACTCTTACTATTACATTAGATACTCTTACTACTACATTAGATACTCTTACCTCTACATTAGCTACTCTTACCTCTACATTAGCTACTCTTACCTCTGTATAAGCTACTCTTACCTCTACATTAGCTCCTCTTACCTCTACATTAGCTCCTCTTACCTCTACATTAGCTACTCTTACCTCTACATTAGCTACTCTTACCTCTGTATAAGCTACTCTTACCTCTACATTAGCTCCTCTTACCTCTACATTAGCTCCTCTTACCTCTACATTAGTTCCTCTAGCTCCTCTTAGATACTCGTAATGGGCGGCAGGGTAGACTAGTGGTTAGAGCGTTGGACTAGTACCCGGAAGTACCCGCAAGTTCAAAACCCCCGAGCTGACAAGGTACAAATCTGTCGTTCTTTCCCTGAACAGGCAGTTAACCCACTGTTCCTAGGCCGTCATTGAAAATAAGAATTTGTTCTTAACTGACTTGCCTGGTTAAATAAAGGTCAAATTAAAATAAAAATAAATAAATAAATTACCTCTACATTAGACACTCTTACCTCCACATTAGATACTCTTACCTCTACATTAGATACTCTTACCTCTACATTAACTTCTAAACATCTCCCTTGTTTCTGACACACTTCTATAAAGCCAATCAACTCCCCTCTGACTAGTTCCAGAATGATCTATCTGTTCAATCTCTTCAGCATAACATTACCTGTCCATTGATATTGTAAGAGGCTCCCGTCTCCATGCCGGAATGTCTGTGTCACTCACTCAAGACTCCACTTCTGCCGTCTATGCGTTACTCTCTCTCTCTCTCTCTCTCTCTCTCTCTCTCTGAGTCTCTCTGTGTCTCTCTCTCTCTTTGAGTCTCTCTGTGTCTCTCTCCATCTCTATCTCTCTCTGTGTCTCTCCCTTTCCCTCTTTCTCTCTCTGAGTCTCTCTGTGTCTCTCTCCCTCTCTCTTTCTCTCTATCTGAGTCTCTCTGTGTCTCTCTCCCTCTCTCTTTCTCTCTCTCTGATTCTCTCTGTGTCTCTCCCTTTCCCTCTCTCTCTCTCTGTGTCTCTCTCCCTCTCTCTTTCTCTCTCTGTGTGTCTCCTGTGTATCTATGTTTCTCTGTGTGTATCTGTGCTCCCCTCCCCTTTCCCTCTCCTCTGTGCTCTCTCCTCCCTTTCCCCTCTCTCTGTGTCTCTGTGTCTCTCACCATTTCTCTCTCTCTGTCTCTCTCCCTTTCCCTCTCTGTGTCTCTGTCTCTCCCTTTCTCTCTCTCTGTCTCTCCCTCCCTTTCCCCTCTCTGTGTCTCTGTTCCCTCCCTCCCTTCCTCTCTGTGTCTCTGTCTCTCTCCTTTCTCTCTGTTGGTCTCTCTCTTCTGTCAGGTTGTCTATGAAACTGTATTACAACTGGCAGTGGAGAAAGAAGTGTGGAAGGGGAGGCTCTACCCTTCTCCACCTGGCCTCCTCTCCTTCCCTCCTATTTGTACCAGATGGCCTGGTCGATTCATTCCTTATTAACATTAATTGCATGTTGTTTGGAAGAAAACAACATTTGATTTCAAGGGGATGTTGTATAAGAAACAAACTGTGGATCTGTGCCATACACTGCAGGGCAGCCTTCTTACCAGGAACCCTTTAGAAAGAACAACAGGGAAGTGACAGATCCAGAGAGGATATCAAAAAAAAGTTGAGGTGATTTCAATCTGTTCTCTTTTCTACTTTGTTTTTGCAGTGGAGTGCTTTGAGAACAAAACAACAGTATTTTCGCTAACAGACTGGCGAAGCCATGAAGGTAATTATCTGTTAACCTCTTGTCGTGTGACTGAGTACGATGGTGAAGGACAAGTCCTCATGAGAAACAAAGAATGAACTCATTGTTATTTATACGTTTGGTACAAACCCTTTCAACCCCCTTCAAGCCCCTTCAAATCCCTTCAACCCCTTTCAACCCCTTTCAACCCCCTTCAACCCCTTTCAACCCCAACCCCTTTCAACCCCTTTCAAATCCCTTCAATCCCCTTCAACCCCTTTCAACCCCTTTCAACCCCCTGCCACCGCTTTCAACCCCAACCCCCTTCAAGCCCCTTCAAAT
>NW_027010239.1:12500-33994 GCF_036934945.1 Oncorhynchus masou masou
GGAGGAAGAGAGAGAGAGAGAGGGCAGACAAAGAGGGTCTATAATTGGCTGAGTAGTGTGAATCATAGAGGTGCCTGGATGTGCTCTGACAGAGAGGTATCATTGTGAGAAATGAGGTGACTCTCTCTCTCTCTCTCTCTCTCTCTCTCTCTCTCTCTCTGTCCTGTTGGACAGCTCTCTTCCCCTCTCTCTCTCTCTCTCCTGTTGACAGCTCTTCCCCCTCTCTCTGTCTCTCTCTCTCCCTCTCTTTCCTCCTCCCTAACTCTCCCTCTCTCTCTCTCTCTCTCTCTCTCTCTCTCTCTCTCTCCTGTTGACAGCTCTCTTCCCCTCTCTCTCTCTCCCTCTCTTCCTCCCTCCCTCCCTCTCTCTCTCATCCTGTAGAAACTGGCCTTTCAAAACACAAGTTAGGTTCTTATTTTGTCCAATTGTTAAGTATTCCTGTGTTGCGCTTTTATTAAAACGGATCAAATCAAGATTAAGTAGTTGAACAATTAAACCCCTAAAACTATATCCTTTAATTAACCATTGTCATTGCTAGAAGAAAACTCTCTTGAACTTTACAAGCCTTCAGATTTATGATCACGAAGTCGTATTATTGATGAGAACATTAACCCCTTTGTGATGTTTTATGTTTACCAATAAAATATGAAATACGGGTAAGGAAGAGGAAATAGTATTTTGTAAGTAGATGGGGTTTGGGAGATTTACTTGAGAACACCTTGACAGATTAATACTCAGGTCATAAAGACGTGGAGGGCGATCTATATTTCCTCTGTGTGTCGTGGAGGGGCGTCTATATTTCTCTGTGTGTGACGTGGAAGGGGCGTCTATATTTCCCTCTGTGTGTGTCGTGAGGGGCGTCTATATTTCCTCTGTGTGTCGTGGGGAGGGGCGTCTATATTTCCTGTGTGTGTCGGGAGGGGCGTCTATATTTCCTCTGTGTGTGTGTCGTGGAGGGGCGTCTATATTTCCTCTGTGTGTCGTGGAGGGGCTAGCGTCTATTTCCTCTGTGTGTGTCGTGGAGGGGCGTCTATATTTCCTCTGTGTGTGTCGTGGAGGGGCGCCTATATTTCCCTCTGTGTGTCGTGGGGGGCGTCTATATTTCCTCTGTGTGTGTCGTGGAGGGGCGTCTATATTTCCTCTGTGTGTCGTGGAGGGCGTCTATATTTCCTCTCTGGAGGGGCGTCTATATTTCCTCTGTGTGTGTCGTGGAGGGGCGTCTATATTTCCTCTGTGTGTACGGAGGGCGTCTATATTTCCTCTGTGTGTGTCGTGGAGGGGTGTCTATATTCCTCTGTGTGTGTCGGGAGGGCGTCTATATTTCCTCTGTGTGTGTCGTGGAGGGCGCCCTATATTTCTGTGTGTGTCGTGGAGGGGCGTCTATATTTCTCTGTAAATGTGTAGTGGGGGCGTCTATATTTCCTCTGTGTGTGTGTGTATGCCATTGGAGGGCGCCTATATTTCCTCTGTGTGTGTCGTGGAGGTGTCTATATTTCCTCTGTGTGTGTGTCGTGAGGGGCCGTCTATATTTCAACTGCTATTTGTCATGATGCACAACATGCTGCTGCCCCACCGCCTCGTGATAGCCGCTTGGCATTCTGGGAAGCCACTTTCGTCCGGGTTGAACGTTCTCCCTCATTGCATTAACGACAATGCTGGTGCCCGTAGCAGTATCCTCAGGGGGACTGACTGGAGGATGGCCTCCTGTATAGGGCCTCCTGTAAAGAGCCTCTTGTAAAGGGCCTCCTGTAAAGGGCCTCCCTGTAAAGGGCCTCCTGTAAAGGGGCCTCTAGCAGAGGGCCTCCTGATAGGGCCTCCTGTATAGGGCCTCCTGTAAAGGGCCTCCTGTAAAGGGGCCTCCCTAAAGGGCCTCCTGCAAAGGGCCTCCTGTAAAGGGCCTCCTGTAGAGGGCCTCCTGTGCGGGGCCTCCTGTAAAGGGCCTCCTGTAAAGGGGGCCTCTTGTAAAGGGCCTGCTGTAAATGGCCTCCTGTAAAGGGCCTCCTGTAAAGGGGGCCTCCTGTAGAGGGCCTCCTGTAAAGGGCCTCCTGTAAATGGCTCTGTAAATGGCCTCCTGTAAATGGCCTCCTGTAAAAGGGCCTCCTGTAAAGGGCCTGTAAAGGGCCTCCTGTAAGGCTCCTGTAAATGGCCTCCTGTGAGGGCCTCCTGTAAAGGGCCTCCTGGGAAGGGCTCCTGTAAAGGGCCTCCTGCAGAGGGCCTCCTGTAAAGGGCCTCCTGTAGGGGGCCTCCTGTAAAGGGCCTCCTGTAAAGGGCCTCCCTGTAAAGGGCCTGTAAAGGGGCCTCAAAGGGCCTCCTGTAAAGGGCCTCCCTGTAAAGGGCCTGCTGTAAAGGGCCTCCCTGTAAAGGGCCTCCTGTAGAGGGCCTCCTGTAAAGGGCCTCCTGTAAAGGGCCTCCTGTAAAGGGCCTCCTGTAAAGGGCCTCCCTGTAAAGGACCTCCCTGTAAAGGGCCTGTAAAGGACCTCCTGTAAAGGACCTCCTGTAAAGGGCCTCCTGTAAAGGACCTCCTGTAAAGGGCCTCCCTGTAAAGGGCCTGTATAGGCCTCCTAAAGGACCTCCTGTAAAGGACTCCTGTAAAGGCCTCCTGTAAAGGGCCTCCTGTAAAGGGCCCTTGAAAAGGGCCTCCTGTAAAGGGCCTCCTGTAAAGGGCCTCCTGTAAAGGGCCTCCCTGTAAATGGCCTCCTGTAAAGAGCCTCCTGTAAAGGGCCTCCTGTAAAGGGCCTCTTGAAAAGGGCCTCCTGTAAAGGGCCTCCTGTAAAGGGCCTCCTGTAAAGGGCCTCCTGTAAATGGCCTCCTGTAAAGAGCCTCCTGTAAAGGGCCTCCTGTAAAGGGCCTCCTGTAAAGGGCCTCCTTAAGGGATTTCACCCCCGTAGTGGACAAAAATGAATGGCAAGTTATTGGCATAGGCCAAACCATGCACACATTGGCCAATACCACCCAAAGCGGCGTTGATTCATGCAAAGTTTACTGCTATTGCCATATGGGTATTGCCAGTTGTAACACTTCAAAAATCCAACAGGTGGCGATTGCACTCCACCATGGTTTTTCATATTGGTATTGGACTCCAAGTCAACATCCAAAAGCCAAATTTTGAAAAAACGAATTTTTTGAAAAAAACGTATCACCCCTTAAAAAAGTGCTTTCTGGACCGTTTTTTCGAAATTCTTTCGCTTTTTTTGACAATTACACATGTATAAGAACTGTATGAAAATACTTTTGTCCAATTTTATTAACATAATTTTTTTAATTTTTTTACTTGCGCATATTGCATATGTTTTGTCCATTTGCAATATGATTTCATAGGAAGTCAGAAGTCAAAAGTCAAAAATTCTTAAATTTCATAAAAAACTTCACACACCCCTAAAAAAGTGCTTTCTGGACCGTTTTTCGAAATTTTTTCGCATTTTGTGTCAGTTACACACGTATAAGAACTGTATCAACATACTTTAGTCATATTTTATTATCATAATTTTTTTTTTTTTTTTTTTACTTGCGCATATTGCATGTGTTTTGTCCATCTGCAATATGATTTCATAGGAAGTCAGAAGTCAAAAGTCAAAAATTATTAAATTTCATAAAAAACTTCACACACCCCTAAAAAAGTGCTTTCTGGACCGTTTTTCGAAATTTTTTCGAATTTTGTGTCAGTTACACACGTATAAGAACTGTATCAACATACTTTAGTCATATTTTATTATTATAATGTTTTTTTTTTTTTGCTTGTGCATAAGGCATATGTTTTGTGGGGGCCAAATGTCATAAGAAATTTGACATGCTCAAAAATCCTTCAGAAATGCAAAATTGACTGGCCTGATGAACTCGGGATGGCCGGGCAGTGATTGTTGTTCCTTTCAATCACTCGTGGTGTTGATTTCATCATGTCCATTTGTTTATGTTTTCTCACTTTTGCAAAGTCACTGTGCATTTGCCATATGGTTAACTGGGCATTCACCATCACCAATTTGTCATGCCATAAAAATCATGCAGGAATGCCAAATTGACTGGCCCGATGAACTCGGGATGGCTGGGCAGTGATTCTGGTACCTCTCCATCGCTCGTTTGGGTTGATTTCAGAATGTCGCTTTTGGTGATGGTACCTCACTGTTAAAACATATTGCAAATGTTCCTTACTTTTGCAAAGTCACTGAAAATTTTTGCAGGAATGCCAAATTGACTGGCCCGATGACCTCGGGATGGCTGGGCAGTGATACTGGTACCTCTCCATGGCTCGTTTGGGTTGATTTCAGAATGTCGCTTTTGGTGATGGTACCTCACTGTTAAAACATATTGCAAATGTTCCTTACTTTTGCAAAGTCACTGAAAATTTTGCAGGAATGCCAAATTGACTGGCCCGATGAAGTCGGGATGGCTTGGCAGTGATTCTGGTACCTCTCCATCGCTCGTTAGGGTTGATTCCAGAATGTCCATTTGGTGATTTTTCTCACTCTTTCAAAGTCACTGTGCATTTGCCATATGGTTAACTGGGCAGTCACCATCACCAATTTGTCATGCTATAAAAATCATGCAGGAATGCCAAATTGACTGGCCCGATGACCTCGGGATGGCTGGGCAGTGATACTGGTACCTCTCCATGGCTCGTTTGGGTTGATTTCAGAATGTCGCTTTTGGTGATGGTACCTCACTGTTAAAACATATTGCAAATGTTCCTTACTTTTGCAAAGTCACTGAAAAATTTTGCAGGAATGCCAAATTGACTGGCCCGATGACCTCGGGATGGCTGGGCAGTGATACTGGTACCTCTCCATGGCTCGTTTGGGTTGATTTCAGAATGTCGCTTTTGGTGATGGTACCTCACTGTTAAAACATATTGCAAATGTTCCTTACTTTTGCAAAGTCACTGAAAATTTTGCAGGAATGCCAAATTGACTGGCCCGATGACCTCGGGATGGCTGGGCAGTGATTCTGGTACCTCTCCATCGCTCGTTTGGGTTGATTTCAGAATGTCCATTTGGTGATTTTTCTCACTCTTTCAAAGTCACTGTGCATTTGCCATATGGTTAACTGGGCAGTCACCATCACCAATTTGTCATGCTATAAAAATCATGCAGGAATGCCAAATTGACTGGCCCGATGACCTCGG
The DNA here is from genome assembly GCF_036934945.1 of Oncorhynchus masou masou. Classification (NCBI taxonomy): domain Eukaryota; kingdom Metazoa; phylum Chordata; class Actinopteri; order Salmoniformes; family Salmonidae; genus Oncorhynchus; species Oncorhynchus masou. The sequence goes on from NW_027010239.1 coordinate 17,617, forward strand.
GATGGCTGGGCAGTGATACTGGTACCTCTCCATCGCTCGTTTGGGTTGATTTCAGAATGTCGCTTTTGGTGATGGTACCTCACTGTTAAAACATATTGCAAATGTTCCTTACTTTTGCAAAGTCACTGAAAATTTTTGCAGGAATGCCAAATTGACTGGCCCGATGACCTCGGGATGGCTTGGCAGTGATTCTGGTACCTCTGGGCTCGTTTGGGTTGATTTCAGAATGTCCATTTGGTGATGTTTTCTCACTTTTGCAAAGTCACTGTGCATTTGCCATATGGTTAACTGGGCAGTCACCATCACCAATTTGTCATGCTATAAAAATCATGCAGGAATGCCAAATTGACTGGCCCGATGACCTCGGGATGGCTGGGCAGTGATACTGGTACCTCTCCATCGCTCGTTTGGGTTGATTTCAGAATGTCGCTTTTGGTGATGGTACCTCACCGCTTAAACATATTGCTAATGGACAAGAGTCACCTGCAAGTCACTGTCCATCAGTCAATTTGATATCATTCAAAGCTAACTATTGGAGGCACTGTCAGTCTCTACGCACCCCAATGATACGTCCCTCCATCCATGTTGTGTATCTGTGTGATTTAGTTTTCCTTTGAATTTTTATGGGAAAAATGACTGATTTACAGTTCATGGGGGTTGCCTAATCATATATATGAAGTTTTGGAAAGATCTGATTTTTTTAACCCCTCCAAACAGCCCATGAGACACCAATTATGGCACTTCCGGTTGGCACAGGAAGCTGTAACTCAACATACATCCTCATTGGGGTATTCCATTAGAGAATCCTGAGTTTTAAGTCTTTACCATGAAAACTGACTGATTTACACAGGGTTCAATGCACTATGTCCATCAAATTGCAGGCAGTGTATGGGTATACACTTTTAGGGCGATTTGGACCACTTCCGGTTGGTCCAGGAAGCTTAGAATCGACACAGGTAGACCTTATAGTGGTCTGATGGACTGGTACCAAAGACAGGTTCATACAACATTCATAACCCATATAGACTCCAGGTTGTATTTAGTGGAGCAGCCAATATATTCCTATGGGGAGAGAAGTCAATGAACACTGTTTTTATGTAAACACCTTCTTTTGACTGTGAAGGGTTAATGTCACACGGTCAAGGATAGGCTTGGACAGATCAGGAGGACCTTAGGAACAGTCCTGTGGTTGAATTGTCTTTCTAAACCTAACGGTTCCGCCGCTGTCACCCAAAATCAAATGACGTACTGGTGAAGGCTTCATATTGGGCCTATTTTTCTCATGGTCGCCGCGCTCAGACCGAGCGAGCTACGGTCAAGCGGGGCACCTCGTTGGACTCGGCACAGTCTGGACACTATGGTCATGCCATTGTTTGTGTTGATTTCAGAATGTCCATTTGGTCATGTTTTCTCACTTTTGCAAAGTCACTGTGCATTTGCCATATGGTTAACTGGGCAGTCACCATCACCAATTTGTCATGCCATAAAAATCATGCAGGAATGCCAAATTGACTGGCCCGATGACATAGGGATGGCTGGGCAGTGATTCTGGTACCTCTCCATCGCTCGTTTGGGTTGATTTCAGAATGTCGCTTTTGGTGATGGTACCTCACTGTTAAAACATATTGCAAATGTTCCTTACTTTTGCAAAGTCACTGAAAATTTTTGCAGGAATGCCAAATTGACTGGCCCGATGACCTCGGGATGGCTGGGCAGTGATACTGGTACCTCTCCATGGCTCGTTTGGGTTGATTTCAGAATGTCCATTTGGTGATTTTTCTCACTGTTAAAACATATTGCAAATGTTCCTTACTTTTGCAAAGTCACTAAAAATTTGCAGGAATGCCAAATTGACTGGCCCGATGACCTCGGGATGGCTGGGCAGTGATACTGGTACCTCTCCATCGCTCGTTTGGGTTGATTTCAGAATGTCGCTTTTGGTGATGGTACCTCACTGTTAAAACATATTGCAAATGTTCCTTACTTTTGCAAAGTCACTAAAAATTTTGCAGGAATGCCAAATTGACTGGCCCGATGACCTCGGGATGGCTGGGCAGTGATTCACTGGTACCTCTCCATCGCTCGTTTGGGTTGATTTCAGAATGTCCTTTTGGTGATGGTACCTCACTGTTAAAACATATTGCAAATGTTCCTTACTTTTGCAAAGTCACTGCTATAAAAATTTTGCAGGAATGCCAAATTGACTGGCCCGATGACCTCGGGATGGCTGGGCAGTGATACTGGTACCTCTCCATCGCTCGTTTTGGGTTGATTTCAGAATGTGGCAAATTTTTTGGTGATGGTACCTCACTGTTAAAACATATTGCAAATGTTCCTTACTTTTGCAAAGTCACTGAAAATTTCATGCAGGAATGCCAAATTGACTGGCCCGATGACCTCGGGATGGCTGGGCAGTGATTCTGGTACCTCTCCATCGCTCGTTTGGGTTGATTTCAGAATGTCCATTTGGTGATTTTTCTCACTCTTTCAAAGTCACTGTGCATTTGCCATATGGTTAACTGGGCAGTCACCATCACCAATTTGTCATGCCATAAAAATCATGCAGGAATGCCAAATTGACTGGCCCGATGACATAGGGATGTCTGGGCAGTGATACTGGTACCTCTCCATCGCTCGTTTGGGTTGATTTCAGAATGTCGCTTTTGGTGATGGTACCTCACCGCTTAAACATATTGCTAATGGACAAGAGTCACCTGCAAGTCACCGTCCATCAGTCAATTTGATATCATTCTGACACCAAACTGATACAAACTGACACCAAACCCACTTTTCCCAACTCATTTAGGAGCCAAGTATAACATACTTCAGAGCTGGCCCAAAATTCACAAGGCCTTCGGTACAAAACATTAAAAAACCATAAAACACATAGTTACTTTCTAGCTGCGGGGCCAGTTCGGACATTATGTGTAGTCCTATGTGAGGCGACCCCGAATCCCGAGTTTCGGCCCGATAGGTCATTTGGTGTCCGAGTAAAAGCCTAATTGGTGCTGAAAATCCACTTTTTTCAATGCCTTGCTACGGGGTCCTTGAATGAGCTATCGGACCGAGATGTTGGGTTCTGTCTCTATGGGCCGAGACGGTCACAATGCACCTAGTCTTGTGTCTCTGGGACATTTCTAAATGTCGCCATTTTCGTAATGGTCAAAATGAATTGAAGTCATTGCAAATGTTCGACGCTGTTTCTCGGTCCGAGAACATTCTAGAGCGCCGTAACTCACCACGCACTATCTACCTGAGGTCTAGAACAGGATTCTAAAGTTTCGGAACTCTAGGTCTGACGGTTCTTTTTTAGCTCGAACAAAGCTAACTATTGGAGGCACTGTCAGTCTCTACACACCCCAATACGTCCCTCCATCCAAGTTGTGTGATTTATTTTTCCTTTGAATTTTTATGGGAAAAATGACTGATTTACAGTTCATGGGGGTTGTCTAATCACACATATGAAGTTTTGGACAGATCTGATTTTTTTAACCCTTCCAAACAGCCCCTGAGTCACCAATTATGGCACTTCCGGTTGGCACAGGAAGCTATAAATACACACATGTCTTGACTGACATAGAAACCTAGGGAATCCTGAGTTTTAAGTCTTTAAGTTGAGAATTGACTGATCTACACAGGGTTGAATAATGCAGAGGCCTTGGCACCTTTCGAGGTGATGTACATCCAAATACCTTTTGGGTCAATTTAACCACTTCCGGTTGCTCCAGGAAGCTTAGAATCGACACAGGTAGACCTCATAGTGGTCTGATGGAATGTCATAGAAGACAGGTTCATACAGCATTCATAACCCATAAAGACCCCAGGTTGTATTTAGGGGAGCAGGCAATGTATTCCTATGGGGAGAGAAGTCAATGCACACTGTTTTTATGTAAACACCTTCTTTTAACTGTGAAAGGTTAATGCCACACAGTCAAGGTTAGGCTTGCACAGATCGGGAGGACCTTAGGAACAGTCCTGTGTTTGAATTGTCCTTCTAAACCTAACGGTTCCGCCGCTGTCACCCAAAATCCAATGACATTGTGGTGCAGGCATCATTGTGGGCCTATTTTTCTCATGGTCGCTGCGCTCAGACCGAGCGAGCTACGGTCAAGAGGGGCACCTCGTTGGACTCGGCACGGCCTTGGGATTATGTTTATGCCATTGCCTGCTCTCTGTGTCTTTAAACACCACGCTTTGTCACTCCATCCTTGCTGTGTGTGTGTGTGAGAGCTTTTCTTTGACATCTGTTGGGAAAAATGACTGATTTACAGTTCATGGGGGTTGTCTAATCACACATATGAAGTTTTGGACAGATCTGATTTTTTTAACCCTTCCAAACAGCCCCTGAGTCACCAATTATGGCACTTCCGGTTGGCACAGGAAGCTATAAATACACACATGTCTTGACTGACATAGAAACCTAGGGAATCCTGAGTTTTAAGTCTTTAAGTTGAGAATTGACTGATCTACACAGGGTTGAATAATGCAGAGGCCTCGGCACCTTTCGAGGTGATGTACATCCAAATACCTTTTGGGTCAATTTAACCACTTCCGGTTGCTCCAGGAAGCTTAGAATCGACACAGGTAGACCTCATAGTGGTCTGATGGAATGTCATAGAAGACAGGTTCATACAGCATTCATAACCCATAAAGACCCCAGGTTGTATTTAGGGGAGCAGGCAATGTATTCCTATGGGGAGAGAAGTCAATGCACACTGTTTTTTTGTAAACACCTTCTTTTAACTGTGAAAGGTTAATGCCACACAGTCAAGGTTAGGCTTGCACAGATCGGGAGGACCTTAGGAACAGTCCTGTGTTTGAATTGTCCTTCTAAACCTAACGGTTCCGCCGCTGTCACCCAAAATCCAATGACATTGTGGTGCAGGCATCATTGTGGGCCTATTTTTCTCATGGTCGCTGCGCTCAGACCGAGCGAGCTACGGTCAAGAGGGGCACCTCGTTGGACTCGGCACGGCCTTGGGATTATGTTTATGCCATTGCCTGCTCTCTGTGTCTTTAAACACCACGCTTTGTCACTCCATCCTTGCTGTGTGTGTGTGTGAGAGCTTTTCTTTGACATCTGTTGGGAAAAATGACTGATTTACAGTTCATGGGGGTTGTCTAATCACACATATGAAGTTTTGGACAGATCTGATTTTTTAACCCTTCCAAACAGCCCCTGAGTCACCAATTATGGCACTTCCGGTTGGCACAGGAAGCTATAAATACACACATGTCTTGACTGACATAGAAACCTAGGGAATCCTGAGTTTTAAGTCTTTAAGTTGAGAATTGACTGATCTACACAGGGTTGAATAATGCAGAGGCCTCGGCACCTTTCGAGGTGATGTACATCCAAATACCTTTTGGGTCAATCTAACCACTTCCGGTTGCTCCAGGAAGCTTAGAATCGACACAGGTAGACCTCATAGTGGTCTGATGGAATGTCATAGAAGACAGGTTCATACAGCATTCATAACCCATAAAGACCCCAGGTTGTATTTAGGGGAGCAGGCAATGTATTCCTATGGGGAGAGAAGTCAATGCACACTGTTTTTTTGTAAACACCTTCTTTTAACTGTGAAAGGTTAATGCCACACAGTCAAGGTTAGGCTTGCACAGATCGGGAGGACCTTAGGAACAGTCCTGTGTTTGAATTGTCCTTCTAAACCTAACGGTTCCGCCGCTGTCACCCAAAATCCAATGACATTGTGGTGCAGGCATCATTGTGGGCCTATTTTTCTCATGGTCGCTGCGCTCAGACCGAGCGAGCTACGGTCAAGAGGGGCACCTCGTTGGACTCGGCACGGCCTTGGGATTATGTTTATGCCATTGCCTGCTCTCTGTGTCTTTAAACACCACGCTTTGTCACTCCATCCTTGCTGTGTGTGTGTGTGAGAGCTTTTCTTTGACATCTGTTGGGAAAAATGACTGATTTACAGTTCATGGGGGTTGTCTAATCACACATATGAAGTTTTGGACAGATCTGATATTTTTAACCCCTCCAAACAGCCCATGAGACACCAATTATGGCACTTCCGGTTGGCACAGGAAGCTGTAACTCAACATACATCCTCATTGGGCTATTCCATTAGAGAATCCTGAGTTTTAAGTCTTTACCATGAAAACTGACTGATTTACACAGGGTTCAATGCACTATGTCCATCAAATTGCAGGCAGTGTATGGGTATACACTTTTAGGGCGATTTGAACCACTTCCGGTTGGTCCAGGAAGCTTAGAATCGACACAGGTAGACCTTATAGTGGTCTGATGGACTGGTACCAAAGACAGGTTCATACAACATTCATAACCCATATAGACTCCAGGTTGTATTTAGTGGAGCAGCCAATATATTCCTATGGGGAGAGAAGTCAATGAACACTGTTTTTATGTAAACACCTTCTTTTGACTGTGAAGGGTTAATGTCACACGGTCAAGGATAGGCTTGGACAGATCAGGAGGACCTTAGGAACAGTCCTGTGGTTGAATTGTCTTTCTAAACCTAACGGTTCCGCCGCTGTCACCCAAAATCAAATGACGTACTGGTGAAGGCTTCATATTGGGCCTATTTTTCTCATGGTCGCCGCGCTCAGACCGAGCGAGCTACGGTCAAGCGGGGCACCTCGTTGGACTCGGCACAGTCTGGACACTATGGTGATGCCATTGTTTGTGTTGATTTCAGAATGTCCATTTGGTCATGTTTTCTCACTTTTGCAAAGTCACTGTGCATTTGCCATATGGTTAACTGGGCAGTCACCATCACCAATTTGTCATGCCATAAAAATCATGCAGGAATGCCAAATTGACTGGCCCGATGACATAGGGATGGCTGGGCAGTGATTCTGGTACCTCTCCATCGCTCGTTTGGGTTGATTTCAGAATGTCGCTTTTGGTGATGGTACCTCACTGTTAAAACATATTGCAAATGTTCCTTACTTTTGCAAAGTCACTGAAAATTTTTGCAGGAATGCCAAATTGACTGGCCCGATGACCTCGGGATGGCTGGGCAGTGATACTGGTACCTCTCCATGGCTCGTTTGGGTTGATTTCAGAATGTCGCTTTTGGTGATGGTACCTCACTGTTAAAACATATTGCAAATGTTCCTTACTTTTGCAAAGTCACTGAAAATTTTTGCAGGAATGCCAAATTGACTGGCCCGATGACCTCGGGATGGCTGGGCAGTGATTCTGGTACCTCTCCATCTCGTTTGGGTTGATTTCAGAATGTCCATTTGGTGATTTTTCTCACTTTCAAAGTCACTGTGCATTTGCCATATGGTTAACTGGGCAGTCACCATCACCAATTTGTCATGCCATAAAAATCATGCAGGAATGCCAAATTGACTGGCCCGATGACCTAGGGATGGCTGGGCAGTGACCTCTCCATGGCTCGTTTGGGTTGATTTCAGAATGTGGTTAAAACATATTGCAAATGTTCTCCATTTTTGCAGGAATGCCAAATTGACTGGCCCGATGACCTCGGGATGGCTGGGCAGTGATTACTGGTACCTCTCCATGGCTCGTTTGGGTTGATTTCAGAATGTCGCTTTTGGTGATGGTACCTCACTGTTCAAAACATATTGCAAATGTTCCTTACTTTTGCAAAGTCACCATAAAAATTTTGCAGGAATGCCAAATTGACTGGCCCGATGACATAGGGATGGCTGGGCAGTGATTCTGGTACCTCTCCATGGCTCGTTTGGGTTGATTTCAGAATGGCATTTGGTGATGGTACCTCACTGTTAAAACATATTGCAAATGTTCCTTACTTTTGCAAAGTCACTGAAAACTTGCAGGAATGCCAAATTGACGATGACCTCGGGATGGCCATCTGGCTCGTTTGGGTTGATTTCAGAATGTCGCTTTTGGTGATGGTACCTCACTGTTAAAACATATTGCAAATGTTCCTTACTTTTGCAAAGTCACTGAAAATTTTGCAGGAATGCCAAATTGACTGGCCCGATGAACTCGGGATGGCTTGGCAGTGATTCTGGTACCTCTCCATCACTCGTTAGGGTTGATTTCAGAATGTCCATTTGGTGATTTTTCTCACTCTTTCAAAGTCACTGTGCATTTGCCATATGGTTAACTGGGCAGTCACCATCACCAATTTGTCATGCCATAAAAATCATGCAGGAATGCCAAATTGACTGGCCCGATGACATAGGGATGTCTGGGCAGTGATACTGGTACCTCTCCATCGCTCGTTTGGGTTGATTTCAGAATGTCGCTTTTGGTGATGGTACCTCACCGCTTAAACATATTGCTAATGGACAAGAGTCACCTGCAAGTCACCGTCCATCAGTCAATTTGATATCATTCTGACACCAAACTGATACAAACTGACACCAAACCCACTTTTCCCAACTCATTTAGGAGCCAAGTATAACATACTTCAGAGCTGGCCCAAAATTCACAAGGCCTTCGGTACAAAACATTAAAAAACCATAAAACACATAGTTACTTTCTAGCTGCGGGGCCAGTTCGGACATTATGTGTAGTCCTATGTGAGGCGACCCCGAATCCCGAGTTTCGGCCCGATAGGTCATTTGGTGTCCGAGTAAAAGCCTAATTGGTGCTGAAAATCCACTTTTTTCAATGCCTTGCTACGGGGTCCTTGAATGAGCTATCGGACCGAGATGTTGGGTTCTGTCTCTATGGGCCGAGACGGTCACAATGCACCTAGTCTTGTGTCTCTGGGACATTTCTAAATGTCGCCATTTTCGTAATGGTCAAAATGAATTGAAGTCATTGCAAATGTTCGACGCTGTTTCTCGGTCCGAGAACCTCCTAGAGCGCCGTAACTCACCACGCACTATCTACCTGAGGTCTAGAACAGGATTCTAAAGTTTCGGAACTCTAGGTCTGACGGTTCTTTTTTAGCTCGAACAAAGCTAACTATTGGAGGCACTGTCAGTCTCTACACACCCCAATACGTCCCTCCATCCAAGTTGTGTATCTGTGTGATTTATTTTTCCTTTGAATTTTTATGGGAAAAATGACTGATTTACAGTTCATGGGGGTTGTCTAATCACACATATGAAGTTTTGGACAGATCTGATTTTTTAACCCTTCCAAACAGCCCCTGAGACACCAATTATGGCACTTCCGGTTGGCACAGGAAGCTATAAATACACACATGTCTTGACTGACATAGAAACCTAGGGAATCCTGAGTTTTAAGTCTTTAAGTTGAGAATTGACTGATCTACACAGGGTTGAATAATGCAGAGGCCTCGGCACCTTTCGAGGTGATGTACATCCAAATACCTTTTGGGTCAATTTAACCACTTCCGGTTGCTCCAGGAAGCTTAGAATCGACACAGGTAGACCTCATAGTGGTCTGATGGAATGTCATAGAAGACAGGTTCATACAGCATTCATAACCCATAAAGACCCCAGGTTGTATTTAGGGGAGCAGGCAATGTATTCCTATGGGGAGAGAAGTCAATGCACACTGTTTTTTTGTAAACACCTTCTTTTAACTGTGAAAGGTTAATGCCACACAGTCAAGGTTAGGCTTGCACAGATCGGGAGGACCTTAGGAACAGTCCTGTGTTTGAATTGTCCTTCTAAACCTAACGGTTCCGCCGCTGTCACCCAAAATCCAATGACATTGTGGTGCAGGCATCATTGTGGGCCTATTTTTCTCATGGTCGCTGCGCTCAGACCGAGCGAGCTACGGTCAAGAGGGGCACCTCGTTGGACTCGGCACGGCCTTGGGATTATGTTTATGCCATTGCCTGCTCTCTGTGTCTTTAAACACCACGCTTTGTCACTCCATCCTTGCTGTGTGTGTGTGTGAGAGCTTTTCTTTGACATCTGTTGGGAAAAATGACTGATTTACAGTTCATGGGGGTTGTCTAATCACACATATGAAGTTTTGGACAGATCTGATTTTTTTAACCCTTCCAAACAGCCCCTGAGTCACCAATTATGGCACTTCCGGTTGGCACAGGAAGCTATAAATACACACATGTCTTGACTGACATAGAAACCTAGGGAATCCTGAGTTTTAAGTCTTTAAGTTGAGAATTGACTGATCTACACAGGGTTGAATAATGCAGAGGCCTCGGCACCTTTCGAGGTGATGTACATCCAAATACCTTTTGGGTCAATTTAACCACTTCCGGTTGCTCCAGGAAGCTTAGAATCGACACAGGTAGACCTCATAGTGGTCTGATGGAATGTCATAGAAGACAGGTTCATACAGCATTCATAACCCATAAAGACCCCAGGTTGTATTTAGGGGAGCAGGCAATGTATTCCTATGGGGAGAGAAGTCAATGCACACTGTTTTTTTGTAAACACCTTCTTTTAACTGTGAAAGGTTAATGCCACACAGTCAAGGTTAGGCTTGCACAGATCGGGAGGACCTTAGGAACAGTCCTGTGTTTGAATTGTCCTTCTAAACCTAACGGTTCCGCCGCTGTCACCCAAAATCCAATGACATTGTGGTGCAGGCATCATTGTGGGCCTATTTTTCTCATGGTCGCTGCGCTCAGACCGAGCGAGCTACGGTCAAGAGGGGCACCTCGTTGGACTCGGCACGGCCTTGGGATTATGTTTATGCCATTGCCTGCTCTCTGTGTCTTTAAACACCACGCTTTGTCACTCCATCCTTGCTGTGTGTGTGTGTGAGAGCTTTTCTTTGACATCTGTTGGGAAAAATGACTGATTTACAGTTCATGGGGGTTGTCTAATCACACATATGAAGTTTTGGACAGATCTGATTTTTTTAACCCTTCCAAACAGCCCCTGAGTCACCAATTATGGCACTTCCGGTTGGCACAGGAAGCTATAAATACACACATGTCTTGACTGACATAGAAACCTAGGGAATCCTGAGTTTTAAGTCTTTAAGTTGAGAATTGACTGATCTACACAGGGTTGAATAATGCAGAGGCCTCGGCACCTTTCGAGGTGATGTACATCCAAATACCTTTTGGGTCAATCTAACCACTTCCGGTTGCTCCAGGAAGCTTAGAATCGACACAGGTAGACCTCATAGTGGTCTGATGGAATGTCATAGAAGACAGGTTCATACAGCATTCATAACCCATAAAGACCCAGGTTGTATTTAGGGGAGCAGGCAATGTATTCCTATGGGGAGAGAAGTCAATGCACACTGTTTTTTTGTAAACACCTTCTTTTAACTGTGAAAGGTTAATGCCACACAGTCAAGGTTAGGCTTGCACAGATCGGGAGGACCTTAGGAACAGTCCTGTGTTTGAATTGTCCTTCTAAACCTAACGGTTCCGCCGCTGTCACCCAAAATCCAATGACATTGTGGTGCAGGCATCATTGTGGGCCTATTTTTCTCATGGTCGCTGCGCTCAGACCGAGCGAGCTACGGTCAAGAGGGGCACCTCGTTGGACTCGGCACGGCCTTGGGATTATGTTTATGCCATTGCCTGCTCTCTGTGTCTTTAAACACCACGCTTTGTCACTCCATCCTTGCTGTGTGTGTGTGTGAGAGCTTTTCTTTGACATCTGTTGGGAAAAATGACTGATTTACAGTTCATGGGGGTTGTCTAATCACACATATGAAGTTTTGGACAGATCTGATATTTTTAACCCTTCCAAACAGCCCATGAGACACCAATTATGGCACTTCCGGTTGGCACAGGAAGCTGTAACTCAACATACATCCTCATTGGGCTATTCCATTAGAGAATCCTGAGTTTTAAGTCTTTACCATGAAAACTGACTGATTTACACAGGGTTCAATGCACTATGTCCATCAAATTGCAGGCAGTGTATGGGTATACACTTTTAGGGCGATTTGAACCACTTCCGGTTGGTCCAGGAAGCTTAGAATCGACACAGGTAGACCTTATAGTGGTCTGATGGACTGGTACCAAAGACAGGTTCATACAACATTCATAACCCATATAGACTCCAGGTTGTATTTAGTGGAGCAGCCAATATATTCCTATGGGGAGAGAAGTCAATGAACACTGTTTTTATGTAAACACCTTCTTTTGACTGTGAAGGGTTAATGTCACACGGTCAAGGATAGGCTTGGACAGATCAGGAGGACCTTAGGAACAGTCCTGTGGTTGAATTGTCTTTCTAAACCTAACGGTTCCGCCGCTGTCACCCAAAATCAAATGACGTACTGGTGAAGGCTTCATATTGGGCCTATTTTTCTCATGGTCGCTGCGCTCAGACCGAGCGAGCTACGGTCAAGCGGGGCACCTCGTTGGACTCGGCACAGTCTGGACACTATGGTGATGCCATTGTTTGTGTTGATTTCAGAATGTCCATTTGGTCATGTTTTCTCACTTTTGCAAAGTCACTGTGCATTTGCCATATGGTTAACTGGGCAGTCACCATCACCAATTTGTCATGCCATAAAAATCATGCAGGAATGCCAAATTGACTGGCCCGATGACATAGGGATGGCTGGGCAGTGATTTTGGTACCTCTCCATCGCTCGTTTGGGTTGATTTCAGAATGTCGCTTTTGGTGATGGTACCTCACCGCTTAAACATATTGCTAATGGACAAGAGTCACCTGCAAGTCACCGTCCATCAGTCAATTTGATATCATTCTGACACCAAACTGATACAAACTGACACCAAACCCACTTTTCCCAACTCATTTAGGAGCCAAGTATAACATACTTCAGAGCTGGCCCAAAATTCACAAGGCCTTCGGTACAAAACATTAAAAAACCATAAAACACATAGTTACTTTCTGCTGCGGGGCCAGTTCGGACATTATGTGTAGTCCTATGTGAGGCGACCCCGAATCCCGAGTTTCGGCCCGATAGGTCATTTGGTGTCCGAGTAAAAGCCTAATTGGTGCTGAAAATCCACTTTTTTCAATGCCTTGCTACGGGGTCCTTGAATGAGCTATCGGACCGAGATGTTGGGTTCTGTCTCTATGGGCCGAGACGGTCACAATGCACCTAGTCTTGTGTCTCTGGGACATTTCTAAATGTCGCCATTTTCGTAATGGTCAAAATGAATTGAAGTCATTGCAAATGTTCGACGCTGTTTCTCGGTCCGAGAACCTTCTAGAGCGCCGTAACTCACCACGCACTATCTACCTGAGGTCTAGAACAGGATTCTAAAGTTTCGGAACTCTAGGTCTGACGGTTCTTTTTTAGCTCGAACAAAGCTAACTATTGGAGGCACTGTCAGTCTCTACACACCCCAATACGTCCCTCCATCCAAGTTGTGTATCTGTGTGATTTATTTTTCCTTTGAATTTTTATGGGAAAAATGACTGATTTACAGTTCATGGGGGTTGTCTAATCACACATATGAAGTTTTGGACAGATCTGATTTTTTTAACCCTTCCAAACAGCCCCTGAGTCACCAATTATGGCACTTCCGGTTGGCACAGGAAGCTATAAATACACACATGTCTTGACTGACATAGAAACCTAGGGAATCCTGAGTTTTAAGTCTTTAAGTTGAGAATTGACTGATCTACACAGGGTTGAATAATGCAGAGGCCTCGGCACCTTTCGAGGTGATGTACATCCAAATACCTTTTGGGTCAATTTAACCACTTCCGGTTGCTCCAGGAAGCTTAGAATCGACACAGGTAGACCTCATAGTGGTCTGATGGAATGTCATAGAAGACAGGTTCATACAGCATTCATAACCCATAAAGACCCCAGGTTGTATTTAGGGGAGCAGGCAATGTATTCCTATGGGGAGAGAAGTCAATGCACACTGTTTTTTTGTAAACACCTTCTTTTAACTGTGAAAGGTTAATGCCACACAGTCAAGGTTAGGCTTGCACAGATCGGGAGGACCTTAGGAACAGTCCTGTGTTTGAATTGTCCTTCTAAACCTAACGGTTCCGCCGCTGTCACCCAAAATCCAATGACATTGTGGTGCAGGCATCATTGTGGGCCTATTTTTCTCATGGTCGCTGCGCTCAGACCGAGCGAGCTACGGTCAAGAGGGGCACCTCGTTGGACTCGGCACGGCCTTGGGATTATGTTTATGCCATTGCCTGCTCTCTGTGTCTTTAAACACCACGCTTTGTCACTCCATCCTTGCTGTGTGTGTGTGTGAGAGCTTTTCTTTGACATCTGTTGGGAAAAATGACTGATTTACAGTTCATGGGGGTTGTCTAATCACACATATGAAGTTTTGGACAGATCTGATTTTTTTAACCCTTCCAAACAGCCCCTGAGTCACCAATTATGGCACTTCCGGTTGGCACAGGAAGCTATAAATACACACATGTCTTGACTGACATAGAAACCTAGGGAATCCTGAGTTTTAAGTCTTTAAGTTGAGAATTGACTGATCTACACAGGGTTGAATAATGCAGAGGCCTCGGCACCTTTCGAGGTGATGTACATCCAAATACCTTTTGGGTCAATTTAACCACTTCCGGTTGCTCCAGGAAGCTTAGAATCGACACAGGTAGACCTCATAGTGGTCTGATGGAATGTCATAGAAGACAGGTTCATACAGCATTCATAACCCATAAAGACCCCAGGTTGTATTTAGGGGAGCAGGCAATGTATTCCTATGGGGAGAGAAGTCAATGCACACTGTTTTTTTGTAAACACCTTCTTTTAACTGTGAAAGGTTAATGCCACACAGTCAAGGTTAGGCTTGCACAGATCGGGAGGACCTTAGGAACAGTCCTGTGTTTGAATTGTCCTTCTAAACCTAACGGTTCCGCCGCTGTCACCCAAAATCAAATGACATTGTGGTGCAGGCTTCATTGTGGGCCTATTTTTCTCATGGTCGCTGCGCTCAGACCGAGTGAGCTACGGTCAAGCGGGGCACCTCGTTGGACTCGGCCCTGCCTTGGGATTATGTTTATGCCATTGCCTGCTCTCTGTGTCTTTAAACACCACGCTTTGTCACTCCATCCTTGCTGTGTGTGTGTGTGTGAGAGCTTTTCTTTGACATCTGTTGGGAAAAATGACTGATTTACAGTTCATGGGGGTTGTCTAATCACACATATGAAGTTTTGGACAGATCTGATTTTTTTAACCCTTCCAAACAGCCCCTGAGACACCAATTATGGCACTTCCGGTTGGCACAGGAAGCTATAAATAAACTCATATCCTCATTGGGGTATGCCTTTACAGAATCCTGAGTTTTAAGTCTTTACGTTAAGAACTGAGTTATTTACGGAGGGTTTAGTGAGTGTGTGTTATTTCAGAAAATCATAGAAAATCACAGAAATGTCGCAGAGCTCCGCAGCACATTTTAAAAATACTCGTATGAACACCCTGCAACTGGATCTGTAACCGTTGAAAAAAAAAAAACACCTATATCTGAACATCACGATCTGGTCAACGTACGATTTCTCGTAAATGACGATAGATAAATGGCCGATTTTTTTTTATTGACACCGGAGGCTCCTTGACTTTGACGTGAAGTGAAAAAATCTTTTCTCTATTTTCATTTTGGACCTTTAATCCCAGAAATATGGCCATAACTCAAAAACCGTTGAGGCCTAGACGCCATCTTGTTCGGGGCCATCTTCCCATAATGCCAAACCTACGCTCACCAAGTTTCGGCTTCGAAATATTTTCGGTTTCCGAGATATGGCACGTCGTGATTCGTGATGTTTTGTCCAATAGCAATATGATTGCTTATGCCCTCTTGTGGGATATTTCGGCATTGCGCAAAAATGGGCTAAAATTTGTTTATTTTATTAAACGAAAACCGAATGTCCGACAAAGTTCATTTGATGACTTCCCGGTAGGTCTGGCCCTACCGCTCGGCCCGACGCCGTCCCGAATTTCTAAAATGTTTTCGGACGTCTAGTAAGGGACCGTACAGTTCCAATAGGGACTTTCTCACTAACTATACGGTGATTGTCGAAATGTTCCCTTAAGGTTAGTCTTGTAAAGGCCTTGCTGTGACTCCCGTTTGTGGGAGCTTCCGTCGGCAGCCTGCAGCTAGCTTGTTCAGTGTGTGTGCGTGTGTGTGTGTGTTGTGTGTGTGTGATGTGTGTGTGCTGTGTGTGTGTGTGTGTGTTGTGTGTGTGTGTGCAGAGTGTGTGTGTGTGTGTTTTGTTCTGTTAGATGTGTATGTATGCATACAGTATTAGTCGATACCAGTATTGAATTGTGTTCATAAAACAGATGAGGAAGAATGATCCTTACTCCATCAACCCAGGCGTAAATAACTGACAGTCTGCTCTCCCTACCCCCTCCCTAATACCCCCTCTTCTACCCCTTACAACCCCTGCTACCCCCTACCAGCTCAGCCATCTCTCCCTCCCCAGTCCCTACCAGCCCCGAGGCAGCCTGGCATCACGTTGAAGGAAGGCTCCCCTCCCTCATGAGCAGAAGCATCGCATTCCCGTCCGTGTCTTTGGTGTTGACAAGACCTTCTCCTTTCTGATCAGAGGCAGACGGAAACAGCACGCAGACACATCC
>NW_027010240.1:0-7500 GCF_036934945.1 Oncorhynchus masou masou
CTAGACTATATGGTAAAGGTGTTATGTATTCTTCTAGATAGACTATATGGTAAAGGTGTTCTGTATTCTCCTAGATAGACTATATGGTAAAGGTGTTCTGTACTCTCCTCCTAGATAGACTATATGGTAAAGGTGTTATGTATTCTCCTAGATAGACTATATGGTAAAGGTGTTCTGTATTCTCCTTCTAGATAGACTATATGGTAAAGGTGTTCTGTATTCTCCTAGATAGACTATATGGTAAAGGTGTTCTGTATTCTCCTAGATAGACTATATGGTAAAGGTGTTCTGTATTCTCCTAGATAGACTATATGGTAAAGGTGTTCTGTACTCTCCTCCTAGATAGACTATATGGTAAAGGTGTTCTGTATTCTCCTAGCTAGACTATATGGTAAAGGTGTTCTGTACTCTCCTCCTAGATAGACTATATGGTAAAGGTGTTCTGTACTCTCCTCCTAGATAGACTATATGGTAAAGGTGTTCTGTATTCTCCTAGCTAGACTATATGGTAAAGGTGTTCTGTATTCTCCTAGCTAGACTATATGGTAAAGGTGTTCTGTATTCTCCTAGCTAGACTATATGGTAAAGGTGTTCTGTATTCTCCTCCTAGATAGACTATATGGTAAAGGTGTTCTGTATTCTCCTCCTAGATAGACTATATGGTAAAGGTGTTCTGTATCTCTCCTAGATAGACTATATGGTAAAGGTGTTCTGTACTCTCCTCCTAGATAGACTATATGGTAAAGGTGTTCTGTACTCTCCTCCTAGATAGACTATATGGTAAAGGTGTTCTGTATTCTCCTCCTAGATAGACTATATGGTAAAGGTGTTCTGTATTCTCCTCCTAGATAGACTATCTGGTAAAGGTGTTCTGTACTCTCCTCCTAGATAGACTATCTGGTAAAGGTGTTCTGTACTCTCCTCCTAGATAGACTATATGGTAAAGGTGTTCTGTACTCTCCTCCTAGATAGACTATATGGTAAAGGTGTTCTGTATTCTCCTAGCTAGACTATATGGTAAAGGTGTTCTGTATTCTCCTAGCTAGACTATATGGTAAAGGTGTTCTGTATTCTCCTAGCTAGACTATATGGTAAAGGTGTTCTGTATTCTCCTCCTAGATAGACTATATGGTAAAGGTGTTCTGTATTCTCCTCCTAGATAGACTATATGGTAAAGGTGTTCTGTACTCTCCTAGATAGACTATATGGTAAAGGTGTTCTGTACTCTCCTCCTAGATAGACTATATGGTAAAGGTGTTCTGTACTCTCCTCCTAGATAGACTATATGGTAAAGGTGTTCTGTATTCTCCTCCTAGATAGACTATATGGTAAAGGTGTTCTGTATTCTCCTCCTAGATAGACTATCTGGTAAAGGTGTTCTGTACTCTCCTCCTAGATAGACTATCTGGTAAAGGTGTTCTGTACTCTCCTCCTAGATAGACTATATGGTAAAGGTGTTCTGTACTCTCCTCCTAGCTAGACTATATGGTAAAGGTGTTCTGTATTCTCCTAGCTAGACTATATGGTAAAGGTGTTCTGTATTCTCCTTCTAGATAGACTATATGGTAAAGGTGTTCTGTATTCTCCTAGATAGACTATATGGTAAAGGTGTTCTGTATTCTCCTAGCTAGACTATATGGTAAAGGTGTTCTGTATTCTCCTCCTAGATAGACTATATGGTAAAGGTGTTCTGTATTCTCCTAGCTAGACTATATGGTAAAGGTGTTCTGTATTCTCCTCCTGGATAGACTATATGGTAAAGGTGTTCTGTATTCTCCTCCTAGATAGACTATATGGTAAAGGTGTTCTGTACTCTCCTCCTAGATAGACTATATGGTAAAGGTGTTCTGTATTCTCCTAGCTAGACTATATGGTAAAGGTGTTCTGTATTCTCCTCCTAGCTAGACTATATGGTAAAGGTGTTCTGTACTCTCCTCCTAGCTAGACTATATGGTAAAGGTGTTCTGTACTCTCCTCCTAGCTAGACTATATGGTAAAGGTGTTCTGTATTCTCCTCCTAGATAGACTATATGGTAAAGGTGTTCTGTATTCTCCTCCTAGCTAGACTATATGGTAAAGGTGTTCTGTATTCTCCTCCTAGATAGACTATATGGTAAAGGTGTTCTGTATTCTCCTAGCTAGACTATATGGTAAAGGTGTTCTGTACTCTCCTCCTAGATAGACTATATGGTAAAGGTGTTCTGTATTCTCCTAGATAGACTATATGGTAAAGGTGTTCTGTATTCTCCTCCTAGATAGACTATATGGTAAAGGTGTTCTGTACTCTCCTCCTAGATAGACTATATGGTAAAGGTGTTCTGTACTCTCCTCCTAGATAGACTATATGGTAAAGGTGTTCTGTACTCTCCTCCTAGCTAGACTATATGGTAAAGGTGTTCTGTATTCTCCTCCTAGATAGACTATATGGTAAAGGTGTTCTGTACTCTCCTCCTAGATAGACTATATGGTAAAGGTGTTCTGTATTCATCCTAGATAGACTATATGGTAAAGGTGTTCTGTACTCTCCTCCTAGATAGACTATATGGTAAAGGTGTTCTGTACTCTCCTCCTAGATAGACTATATGGTAAAGGTGTTCTGTATTCTCCTAGATAGACTATATGGTAAAGGTGTTCTGTATTCTCCTCCTAGATAGACTATATAGGTAAAGGTGTTCTGTATTCTCCTCCTAGATAGACTATGGTAAAGGTGTTCTGTATTCTCCTCCTAGATAGACTATATGGTAAAGGTGTTCTGTATTCTCCTAGATAGACTATATGGTAAAGGTGTTCTGTACTCTCCTCTAGATAGACTATATGGTAAAGGTGTTCTGTATTCTCCTAGCTAGACTATATGGTAAAGGTGTTCTGTATTCTCCTAGATAGACTATATGGTAAAGGTGTTCTGTACTTCCTCCTAGATAGACTATATGGTAAAGGTGTTCTGTATTCTCCTAGATAGACTATATGGTAAAGGTGTTCTGTATTCTCCTCCTAGATAGACTATATGGTAAAGGTGTTCTGTATTCTTCTCCTAGATAGACTATATGGTAAAGGTGTTCTGTATTCTCCTAGCTAGACTATATGGTAAAGGTGTTCTGTATCTCCTCCTAGATAGACTATATGGTAAAGGTGTTCTGTATTCTCCTAGATAGACTATATGGTAAAGGTGTTCTGTATTCTCCTCCTAGATAGACTATATGGTAAAGGTGTTCTGTATTCTCTCCTAGATAGACTATATGGTAAAGGGTGTTCTGTATTCTCCTAGATAGACTATATGGTAAAGGTGTTCTGTATCTCTCCTAGATAGACTATATGGTAAAGGTGTTCTGTACTCTCCTCCTAGATAGACTATATGGTAAAGGTGTTCTGTATTCTCCTCCTAGATAGACTATATGGTAAAGGTGTTCTGTATTCTCCTCCTAGATAGACTATCTGGTAAAGGTGTTCTGTACTCTCCTCCTAGATAGACTATCTGGTAAAGGTGTTCTGTACTCTCCTCCTAGATAGACTATATGGTAAAGGTGTTCTGTACTCTCCTCCTAGCTAGACTATATGGTAAAGGTGTTCTGTATTCTCCTAGCTAGACTATATGGTAAAGGTGTTCTGTATTCTCCTTCTAGATAGACTATATGGTAAAGGTGTTCTGTATTCTCCTTCTAGATAGACTATATGGTAAAGGTGTTCTGTATTCTCCTAGATAGACTATATGGTAAAGGTGTTCTGTACTCTCCTCCTAGCTAGACTATATGGTAAAGGTGTTCTGTACTCTCCTCCTAGCTAGACTATATGGTAAAGGTGTTCTGTATTCTCCTCCTAGATAGACTATATGGTAAAGGTGTTCTGTATTCTCCTCCTAGCTAGACTATATGGTAAAGGTGTTCTGTATTCTCCTCCTAGATAGACTATATGGTAAAGGTGTTCTGTATTCTCCTAGCTAGACTATATGGTAAAGGTGTTCTGTACTCTCCTCCTAGATAGACTATATGGTAAAGGTGTTCTGTATTCTCCTAGATAGACTATATGGTAAAGGTGTTCTGTATTCTCCTAGATAGACTATATGGTAAAGGTGTTCTGTATTCTCCTCCTAGCTAGACTATATGGTAAAGGTGTTCTGTATTCTCCTCCTAGATAGACTATATGGTAAAGGTGTTCTGTACTCTCCTCCTAGATAGACTATATGGTAAAGGTGTTCTGTATTCTCCTAGATAGACTATATGGTAAAGGTGTTCTGTATTCTCCTCCTAGATAGACTATATGGTAAAGGTGTTCTGTACTCTCCTCCTAGATAGACTATATGGTAAAGGTGTTCTGTACTCTCCTCCTAGATAGACTATATGGTAAAGGTGTTCTGTACTCTCCTCCTAGCTAGACTATATGGTAAAAAAGGTGTTCTGTATTCTCCTCCTAGAGCTATATGGTAAAGGTGTTCTGTATTCTCCTAGATAGACTATATGGTAAAGGTGTTCTGTATTCTCCTAGATAGACTATATGGTAAAGGTGTTCTGTACTCTCCTCCTAGATAGACTATATGGTAAAGGTGTTCTGTACTCTCCTCCTAGATAGACTATATGGTAAAGGTGTTCTGTATTCTCCTAGATAGACTATATGGTAAAGGTGTTCTGTACTCCTCCTAGATAGACTATATAGTAAAGGTGTTCTGTATTCTCCTCCTAGATAGACTATATGGTAAAAGGTGTTCTGTATTCTCCTAGATAGACTATATGGTAAAGGTGTTCTGTATTCTCCTCCTAGATAGACTATATGGTAAAGGTGTTCTGTATTCTCCTCCTAGATAGACTATATGGTAAAGGTGTTCTGTATTCTCCTAGATAGACTATATGGTAAAGGTGTTCTGTATTCTCCTCCTAGATAGACTATATGGTAAAGGTGTTCTGTACTCTCCTCCTAGATAGACTATATGGTAAAGGTGTTCTGTACTCTCCTCCTAGATAGACTATATGGTAAGGTGTTCTGTATTCTCCTAGATAGACTATATGGTAAAGGTGTTCTGTATTCTCCTCTAGATAGACTATATGGTAAAAGGTGTTCTGTATCTCCTCCTAGATAGACTATATGGTAAAGGTGTTCTGTCTTCCCAGATAGACTATATGGTAAAGGTGTTCTGTATTCTCCCAGATAGACTATATGGTAAAGGTGTTCTGTACTCTCCTCCTAGATAGACTATATGGTAAAGGTGTTCTGTATTCTCCTAGCTAGACTATATGGTAAAGGTGTTCTGTACTCTCCTCCTAGATAGACTATATGGTAAAGGTGTTCTGTATTCTCCTAGCTAGACTATATGGTAAAGGTGTTCTGTACTCTCCTCCTAGATAGACTATATGGTAAAGGTGTTCTGTACTCTCCTCCTAGATAGACTATATGGTAAAGGTGTTCTGTATTCTCCTCCTAGATAGACTACATGGTAAAGGTGTTCTGTACTCTCCTCCTAGATAGACTATATGGTAAAGGTGTTCTGTATTCTCCTCCTAGATAGACTATATGGTAAAGGTGTTCTGTACTCTCCTCCTAGATAGACTATCTGGTAAAGGTGTTCTGTACTCTCCTCCTAGATAGACTATCTGGTAAAGGTGTTCTGTACTCTCCTCCTAGATAGACTATATGGTAAAGGTGTTCTGTACTCTCTCCTAGATAGACTATATGGTAAAGGTGTTCTGTATTCTCTAGCTAGACTATATGGTAAAGTATTCTCCTTCTAGATAGACTATATGGTAAAGGTGTTCTGTATTCTCCTAGATAGACTATATGGTAAAGGTGTTCTGTACTCTAGATCCTCTCCTAGATAGACTATATGGTAAAGGTGTTCTGTACTCTCCTCCTAGATAGACTATATGGTAAAGGTGTTCTGTATTCTCCTAGATAGACTATATGGTAAAGGTGTTCTGTACTCTCCTCCTAGATAGACTATATGGTAAAGGTGTTCTGTACTCTCTCCTAGATAGACTATATGGTAAAGGTGTTCTGTATTCTCCTAGCCTAGTAAAGGTGTTCTGTACTAGATAGACTATATGGTAAAGGTGTTCTGTACTCTAGCTAGACTATATGGTAAAGGTGTTCTGTATTCTCCTAGATAGACTATATGGTAAAGGTGTTCTGTATTCTCCTTCTAGATAGACTATATGGTAAGGTGTTCTGTATTCTCCTAGATAGACTATATGGTAAAGGTGTTCTGTATTCTCCTAGATAGACTATATGGTAAAGGTGTTCTGTATCTCCTCCTAGATAGACTATATGGTAAAGGTGTTCTGTATTCTCCTCCTAGATAGACTATATGGTAAAGGTGTTCTGTATTCTCCTAGCTAGACTATATGGTAAAGGTGTTCTGTACTCTCCTCCTAGATAGACTATATGGTAAAGGTGTTCTGTACTCTCCTAGATAGACTATATGGTAAAGGTGTTCTGTATTCTGTATTCTCTAGCTAGACTATATGGTAAAGGTGTTCTGTATTCTCCTAGCTAGACTATATGGTAAAGGTGTTCTGTATTCTCCTCCTAGATAGACTATATGGTAAAGGTGTTCTGTACTCTCCTCCTAGATAGACTATATGGTAAAGGTGTTCTGTATTCTCCTCCTAGATAGACTATATGGTAAAGGTGTTCTGTATTCTCCTCCTAGATAGACTATATGGTAAAGGTGTTCTGTACTCTCCTCCTAGATAGACTATATGGTAAAGGTGTTCTGTACTCTCCTCCTAGATAGACTATATGGTAAAGGTGTTCTGTACTCTCCTCCTAGATAGACTATATGGTAAAGGTGTTCTGTATTCTCCTCCTAGATAGACTATATGGTAAAGGTGTTCTGTATTCTCCTCCTAGATAGACTATCTGGTAAAGGTGTTCTGTACTCTCCTCCTAGATAGACTATCTGGTAAAGGTGTTCTGTACTCTCCTCCTAGATAGACTATATGGTAAAGGTGTTCTGTATTCTCCTCCTAGCTAGACTATATGGTAAAGGTGTTCTGTATTCTCCTCCTAGCTAGACTATATGGTAAAGGTGTTCTGTATTCTCCTTCTAGATAGACTATATGGTAAAGGTGTTCTGTATTCTCCTAGATAGACTATATGGTAAAGGTGTTCTGTATTCTCCTAGCTAGACTATATGGTAAAGGTGTTCTGTATTCTCCTCCTAGATAGACTATATGGTAAAGGTGTTCTGTATTCTCCTAGCTAGACTATATAGTAAAGGTGTTCTGTATTCTCCTCCTAGATAGACTATATGGTAAAGGTGTTCTGTATTCTCCTCCTAGATAGACTATGGTAAAGGTATTTCTGTATTCTCTCCTAGGTTAGACTATATGGTAAAGGTGTTCTGTACTCTCCTAGATAGACTATATGGTAAAGGTGTTCTGTACTCTCCTCCTAGCTAGACTATATGGTAAAGGTGTTCTGTATTCTCCTCCTAGATAGACTATATTAAATGTATTCTCCTAGATAACTAAAAAGGTGTTCTGTACTCTCCTCCTAGATAGACTATATGGTAAA
>NW_027010240.1:12500-17500 GCF_036934945.1 Oncorhynchus masou masou
TATTGCCACTCCTATTTGTCGCCATGTCTTCAATCTAAGCCTACTATCCCTGGAGGGAAGTCATTCTATCCCTAAGAATAGTAAAGCAAACGTTTACTGGGCCAAATAGCCAAACCATCCTCCTGTTACCAACCTCCTGTTACCAACCCTTAGTAAAAGTTTGGAAAAAATTGTGTTTGACCAGATACAATGCTATTTTACAGTAAACAAATTGACAACAAACTTTCAGCACGCTCATAGTGAAGGACTTTCAACAAGCAAAACACTTACGCAAATGACTGAAGATTGGCTGAGAGAAATGTATGATTAAAAGATTGTTGGACCAAAGATGTTATAACAAAATGAGATGAGTAAGGGTTCACTCATTTTTTGAGGACTTCTGGAAATGAATGGTGGCATGTAAACAATGGTGGACAATACCCCCCCCCCCCCCCCTTGAACATGCATACTATTAACAGACCAAACTCATCTTGCAGTTAGATTCAGAATGGGCGGCAAAAAATAAGTATTTGTGACAAACCATTCACTAAACCCTAAACCTCAACTAAATCTTCTAAGATTGGGAGAAGTTTGTCTATAGTAAAGTGCTGCTCTGTCTTCTTAACAACACTATCAACAAGGCAGGTCCTACAGGCTCTAGTTGTCGCACCTGGACTACTGTTCAGTCGTGTGGTCAAGTGCCACAAAGAGGGATTTTGGAAAATGACTATTGGCTCAGAACAGGGCAGCAAGGCTGGCCCTTGGATGAACACAGAGAGCTAACATTAATGATATGCATGTCAATCTCTCCTGGCTCAAAGTGGAGGAGAGATCGACTTAATCACTACTTGTTTTTGTAGGAAGTGTTGACAACCTGAAAGCACTACTCCACAAGACATACCACCAGAGGTCTCTTCACACACGCACACAGAGAGAGACACACAGAGAGAGACAGAGACAGAGAGATCTAATAGTCAAGGTATGTATATCCATGGAGACCAATCAAAAAATTGTCAACGCCCATCAAACCTTCCTGTTGTATTTCCAGCAGGTGTTTCTACTTGTAATCCACAGATATATCAGGCATGTGTTTTGATTGAAGCAGGTCTGACGAGTCTTGATATAAACCACAGACATCAGGCCTGTGTTGGATGGGTAGAGAGGTAGAGGGGGACGGGGTAGAGGGTTGGAGGGCTGGAGGGCTGGAGGGGTAGATGAGTAGAGGGGCAGAGGTTTTTGTGAGGCCTCAGTCCAAAGTCCTGCTCTCCCCTCCTGTTTATCCTGTTCACAGCCTTCTTTATATACTGGCCCACTGGGACCTGCCATTAACCTCTTTATATACTGGCCCACTGGGACCTGCCATTAACCTCTTTATATACTGGCCCACTGGGACCTGCCATTAACCTCTTTATATACTGGCCCACTGGGACCTGCCATTAACCTCTTTATATACTGGCCCACTGGGACCTGCCATTAACCTCTTTATATACTGGCCCACTGGGACCTGCCATTAACCACTTTATATACTGGCCCACTGGGACCTGCCATTAACCTCTTTATATACTGGCCCACTGGGACCGACCATTAACCTCTTTATATACTGGCCCACTGGGACCGACCATTAACCTCTTTATATACTGGCCCACTGGGACCTGCCATTAACCTCTTTATATACTGGGACCGACCATTAACCTCTTTATATACTGGGACCGACCATTAACCTCTTTATATACTGGGACCGACCATTAACCTCTTTATATACTGGCCCACTGGGACCTGCCATTAACCTCTTTATATACTGGGACCAACCATTAACCTCTTTATATACTGGGACCGACCATTAACCTCTTTATATACTGGGACCGACCATTAACCTCTTTATATACTGGCCCACTGGGACCGGCCATTAACCTCTTTATATACTGGGACCTACCATTAACCTCTTTATATACTGGGACCGACCATTAACCTCTTTATATACTGGCCCACTGGGACCTGCCATTAACCTCTTTATATACTGGGACCTGCCATTAACCTCTTTATATACTGGCCCACTGGGACCAACCATTAACCTCTTTATATACTGGGACCGACCATTAACCTCTTTATATACTGGGACCGACCATTAACCTCTTTATATACTGGGACCGACCATTAACCTCTTTATATACTGGGACCGACCATTAACCTCTTTATATACTGGGACCGACCATTAACCTCTTTATATACTGGGACCGACCATTAACCTCTTTATATACTGGCCCACTGGGACCGACCATTAATCTCTTTATATACTGGGACCGACCATTAACCTCTTTATATACTGGGACCGACCATTAACCTCTTTATATACTGGCCCACTGGGACCTGCCATTAACCTCTTTATATACTGGCCCACTGGGACCTGCCATTAACCTCTTTATATACTGGGACCTGCCATTAACCTCTTTATATACTGGGACCTGCCATTAACCTCTTTATATACTGGGACCGACCATTAACCTCTTTATATACTGGGACCTACCATTAACCTCTTTATATACTGGGACCGACCATTAACCTCTTTATATACTGGGACCGACCATTAACCTCTTTATATACTGGGACCGACCATTAACCTCTTTATATACTGGGACCGACCATTAACCTCTTTATATACTGGCCCACTGGGACCTGCCATTAACCTCTTTATATACTGGCCCACTGGAACCGACCATTAACCTTTTTATATACTGGCCCACTGGGACCTGCCATTAACCTCTTTATATACTGGCCCACTGGAACCGACCATTAACCTCTTTATATACTGGCCCACTGGGACCTGCCATTAACCTCTTTATATACTGGGACCGACCATTAACCTCTTTATATACTGGGACCGACCATTAACCTCTTTATATACTGGCCCACTGGGACCTGCCATTAACCTCTTTATATACTGGGACCGACCATTAACCTCTTTATATACTGGGACCGACCATTAACCTCTTTATATACTGGGACCGACCATTAACCTCTTTATATACTGGGACCGACCATTAACCTCTTTATATACTGGACCTGCCATTAACCTCTTTATATACTGGCTCACTGGGACCTGCCATTAACCTCTTTATATACTGGGACCTACCATTAACCTCTTTATATACTGGGACCGACCATTAACCTCTTTATATACTGGGACCGACCATTAACCTCTTTATATACTGGCCCACTGGGACCTGCCATTAACCTCTTTATATACTGGCCCACTGGGACCTGCCATTAACCTCTTTATATACTGGCCCACTGGGACCTGCCATTAACCTCTTTATATACTGGGACCTACCATTAACCTCTTTATATACTGGGACCGACCATTAACCTCTTTATATACTGGCCCACTGGGACCTGCCATTAACCTCTTTATATACTGGGACCGACCATTAACCTCTTTATATACTGGGACCTACCATTAACCTCTTTATATACTGGGACCGACCATTAACCTCTTTATATACTGGGACCTACCATTAACCTCTTTATATACTGGCTCACTGGGACCTACCATTAACCTCTTTATATACTGGGACCTACCATTAACCTCTTTATATACTGGACCTACCATTAACCTCTTTATATACTGGGACCGACCATTAACCTCTTTATATACTGGGACCTACCATTAACCTCTTTATATACTGGGACCTACCATTAACCTCTTTATATACTGGGACCTGCCATTAACCTCTTTATATACTGGGACCGACCATTAATCTCTTTATATACTGGGACCGACCATTAACATCTTTATATACTGGGACCGACCATTAACCTCTTTATATACTGGCCCACTGGGACCTGCCATTAACCTCTTTATATACTGGGACCGACCATTAACCTCTTTATATACTGGGACCTACCATTAACCTCTTTATATACTGGGACCGACCATTAACCTCTTTATATACTGGGACCGACCATTAACCTCTTTATATACTGGGACCGACCATTAACCTCTTTATATACTGGCCCACTGGGACCTGCCATTAACCTCTTTATATACTGGCCCACTGGAACCGACCATTAACCTCTTTATATACTGGCCCACTGGGACCTGCCATTAACCTCTTTATATACTGGCCCACTGGAACCGACCATTAACCTCTTTATATACTGGCCCACTGGGACCTGCCATTAACCTCTTTATATACTGGGACCGACCATTAACCTCTTTATATACTGGGACCGACCATTAACCTCTTTATATACTGGCCTACTGGGACCTGCCATTAACCTCTTTATATACTGGGACCGACCATTAACCTCTTTATATACTGGGACCGACCATTAACCTCTTTATATACTGGGACCAACCATTAACCTCTTTATATACTGGGACCGACCATTAACCTCTTTATATACTGGGACCTACCATTAACCTCTTTATATACTGGGATCGACCATTAACTCTCTTTATATACTGGCCCACTGGGACCTGCCATTAACCTCTTATATACTGGCCACTGGAACCGACCATTAACCTCTTTATATACTGGCCCACTGGGACCTGCCATTAACCTCTTTATATACTGGACCGACCATTAACCTCTTTATATACTGGGACCGACCATTAACCTCTTTATATACTGGGACCGACCATTAACCTCTTTATATACTGGCCACTGGGACCTGCCATTAACCTCTTTATATACTGGGGCCGACCATTAACCTCTTTATATACTGGGACCGACCATTAACCTCTTTATATACTGGGACCGGCCATTAACCTCTTTATATACTGGGACCGACCATTAACCTCTTTATATACTGGGACCGACCATTAACCTCTTTATATACTGGCCCACTGGAACCTGCCATTAACCTCTTTATATACTGGCCCACTGGGACCTGCCATTAACCTCTTTATATACTGGGACCGACCATTAACCTCTTTATATACTGGCCCACTGGGACCGACCATTAACCTCTGCCACAACAGTCATAAGCACTAGCTTCGACACACACACACACACAGACAC
>NW_027010240.1:22500-33993 GCF_036934945.1 Oncorhynchus masou masou
TGAACCATTCCATTGTAGATGTTGCTTTATGTTTTGATCATTGTCTTGTTGGAAGACAAATCTCCGTCCCAGTCTCAGGTCTTTGCAGACTCCATCAGGTTTTCTTCCAGAATGGTCCTGTATTTGGCTCCATCCATCTTCCCATCAATTTTAACCATCTTCCCTGTCCCTGCTGAAGAAAAGCAGGCCCAAAACCATGATGCTGCCACCACCATGTTTGACAGTGGGGATGGTGTGTTCACGGTGATGAGCTATGTTGCTTTACGCCTAAACATAACGTTTTGCATTGTTGCCAAAAAGTTCAATTTTTGGTTTCATCTGACCAGAGCACCTTCTTCCACATGGTGTGTCTCCCAGGTGGCTTTGTGGCAAACTTTAAACAAACACTTTTAGATATCTTTAAGAAATGGCTTTCTTCTGCCACTCTTCCATAAAGGCCAGATTTGTGCAATATACGACTGATTGTTGTCCTATGGACAGAGTCTCCCACCTCAGCTGTAGATCTCTGCAGTTCATCCAGAGTGATCATGGGCCTCTTGGCTGCATCTCTGATCAGTCTTCTCCTTGCAACGCAGCTGAAAGTTTAGAGGGACGGCCAGGTCTTGGCAGATTTGCAGGTCTGATACTCCTTCCATTTCAATATTATCGCTTGCACAGTGCCCTTGGGGATGTTTAAAGCTTGGGAAATCTTTTTGTATCCAAACCGGCTTCTTCACAACAGTATCTCAGACCTGCCTGGTGTGTTCCTTGTTCTTCATGATGTTCTCTGCGCTTTTGACGGACCTCTGAGACTATCTCAGTGCAGGTGCATTTATACGGAGACTTGATTACATACAGGTGGATTGTATTTATCATCATTAGTCATTTAGGTCAACATTGGATCATTCAGAGATCCTCACTGAACTCTGGAGAGAGTTTGCTGCACTGAAGTAAAGGGGCTGAATAATTTTGCACGCCCAATTTTCAGTTTTGATTTGTTAAAAAGTTTGAAATATCCAATAAATGTGCCCACTCTCATGATTGTGTCCCACTTGTTGTTGATTCTTCACAAAAATACAGTTTTATATCTTTATGCTTGAAGCCTGAAATGTGGCAAAAGGTCGCAAAGTTCAAGGGGCCGAATATTCGCAAGGCACTGTACGATGTGAGCAAATGAGGTGAGATAAGGAGGTAAAGGCAAAAAAGGCCATGGTGGCAAAGTAAATACAATATAGCAAGTAAAACACTGGAATGGTAGATTTGCAATGGAAGAATGTACAAAGTAGAAATAAAATAATGGGGTGCAAAGGAGCAAAATTAATTAATTAAATACAGTAGGGAAAGAGGTAGTTTGGGCACAAAATATAGCTGGGCTATGTACAGGTGCAGTAATCTGTGAGCTGCTCTGACAGTTGGTGCTTAAAGCCAGTGAGGGAGGTAAGTGTTTCCAGTTTCAGTGCTTTTTGTAGTTCGCTCCAGTCATTGGCAGCAGAGAACTGGAAGGAGAGGTCCAAAGAAATAATTGGTTTTGGGGTGACTAGAGAGATATACCTGCTGGAGCGTGTGCTACAGGTGGGAGATGCTATGGTGACCAGCGAGCTGAGATAAAGGGGGACTTTACCTAGCAGGGTCTTGTAGATGACATGGAGCCATTGGGTTTGGCAACGAGTATGAGGCGAGGGGCCAACGAGAGCGTACAGGTCGCAATGGGTGGGTAGTATATGGGGCTTTGGTGACAAAACGGATTGTGTGTGTGTGTGTGTATGTGTGTGTGTGTGTGTGTGTGTGTGTGTGTGTGTTGATCCACTGTGATGTGTGTGTGTGTGTGTGTGTGTGTGTGTGTGTGTGTGTGTGTGTGTGTGTGTGTGTGTGTGTGTGTGTGTGTGTGTGTGTGTGTGTGTGTGTGTGTGTGTGTGTGTGTGTTGACCCGTGATGTGTGTGTGTGTGTGTGTGTGTGTGTTGACTCCACTGTGATGTGTGTGTGTGTGTTGACTCCACTGTGATGTGTGTGTGTTGACTCCACTGTGATGTGTGTGTGTGTGTGTGTGACTCCACTGTGACTGTGATGTGTGTGTGTTGACTCCACTGTGATGTGTGTGTGATGTTTGTGACCAGGGAATATGGTGCCGGGGAACATGGTGCTGTTCTGGACGCAGGCCTCATCACACCAGGATGGCTGCAGGAAAAAAGCCTCAGTTTCTCTGTGTTAACTGCTGTCTCCACAGCTTCCACTGTACGTACAATCAGTTACTGTAGGTTTCATATGGACCAACCCATTGCGTGCCAATTCTTACGGCTCGCGTCAAATCTGTCTCCAGTTATCAAACAGACAGTTGAGACCATTTCAGTTGGAATTTATAAGGATATGAAATGTATGGAATGAACAAAGGCACTATGCAAGACATTCGCTAAATGATACACGTTTGATGTCTGTTAATTTTTTAATTTACTAGTCATGTCAGTTAAGAACAAATTCTTATTTTCAATGACGGCCTAGGAACAGTGGGTTAACTGCCTGTTCAGGGGCAGAACAACTGATTTGTACCTTGTCAGCTCGGGGATTTGAACTTGCAACCTTGCGGTTACTAGTCCAACACTCTAACCTCTAGGCTACCTGCCGCCCTCTACACTCTAACCACTAGGCTACCTGCCGCTACACTCTAACCACTAGGCTACCTGCCGCCTCTACACTCTAACCACTAGGCTACCTGCCGCCTACACTCTAACCACTAGGCTACCTGCCACCTCTACACTCTAACCACTAGGCTACCCTGCCGCCTACACTCTAACCACTAGGCTACCCTGCCACCTCTACACTCTAACCACTAGGCTACCTGCCGCCTCTACACTCTAACCACTAGGCTACCCTGCCGCCTCTACACTCTAACCACTAGGCTACCTGCCGCCTACACTCTAACCACTAGGCTACTCTAACCACTATGCTACCTGCCGCCTACACTCTAACCACTAGGGGCTACACTCTAACCACTAGGCTACCTGCCCTCCACTCTAACCACTAGGCTACCTGCGCTCACACTCTAACCACTAGGCTACTTGCCTCCTCTACACTCTAACCACTAGGCTACCACTCTAACCACTATGCTACCTGCCGCCTACACTCTAACCACTAGGCTACTTCTGCCGCCTCTACACTCTAACCACTAGGCTACCTGCCGCCTCTACACTCTAACCACTCAGGCTACCTGCCGCCTCTACACTCTAACCACTAGGCTACCCTGCCGCCTACACTCTAACCACTAGGCTACCTGCCGCCTCTACACTCTAACCACTAGGCTACCTGCCGCCTACACTCTAACCACCATGCTACCTGCCGCCCTACACTCTAAACCACTAGGCTACTTGCCGCCTCTACACTCTAACCACTAGGCTACCTGCCGCCTACACTCTAACCACTAGGCTACCTGCCGCCCTACACCTAACCACTCAGGCTACTTGTCGCCTCACACTCTAACCACTAGGCTACCTGCCGCCTCTACACTCTAACCACTAGGCTACCTGCCGCCTCTACACTCTAACCACTAGGCTACTTGCCGCCTCTACACTCTAACCACTAGGCTACCTGCCGCCTCTACACTCTAACCACTAGGCTACCTGCCGCCTCTACACTCTAACCACTAGGCTACCCTGCCGCCCCATTAATCCGATGTCTTGCAAAGGAAGTGCTTTGTCCCCTCCCTGACACACCAGTCACCTGGAACCATCATCTCTTATGGAACACGTCAACACAATCTTCCCATTATCGTGATATTTTTTTTTAATTCGGCATGTAGAACAAGGTTGCCAAAAGCACCATGTCTCCGAAATATAAATGTGAACCCCAAAGGTGCAGCTGCTGATGGGGATCCTCAAAAAATACCAAATATTGCACCATTTTTTTTATTTTACACGCGCTCTGATCAAAAGGAGTGCACTTCATAGGGAATAGGGTTCTATAGTAGTGTACCAAATAGGGAATAGGGTGCTATAGTAGTGTACCAAATAGGGAATAGGGTTCTATAGTAGTGTACCAAATAGGGAATAGGTGCTATAGTGTACCAAATAGGGAATAGGTGCTATAGTAGTGTACCAAATAGGAATAGGGTGCTATAGTAGTGTAAATAAACAAATAGGAATAGGGTGCTATAGTAGTGTACCAAATAGGAATAGGGTTCTATAGTAGTGTACCAAATAGGAATAGGGTGCTAGTAGTGTACTAAATAGGAATAGGGTTCTATAGTAGTACCAAATAGGAATAGGGTGCTATAGTAGTACTAAATAGGAATAGGTCTCATAGTAGTGTACTAAATAGGGAATAGGGTGCTATAGTATTGTACTAAATAGGGAATAGGGTCTCTATAGTAGTGTACCAAATACGGAATAGGGTGCGATTAGTAGTACTAAATAGGAATAGGGTGCTATAGTGTACCAAATAGGAATAGGGTGCTATAGTAGTGTACCAAATAGGAATAGGGTCTATAGTAGTGTACCAAATAGGAATAGGTGCTATAGTGTACCAAATAGGAATAGGGTTCTATAGTAGTGTACCAAATAGGGAATAGGGTTCTATAGTAGTGTACCAAATAGGAATAGGTGCTATAGTAGTGTACCAAATAGGAATAGGGTTCTATAGTAGTGTACCAAATAGGGAATAGGGTTCATAGTAGTGTACCAAATAGGGAATAGGGTGCCATAGTAGTACTAAATAGGAATAGGGTTCATAGTAGTGTATCAAATAGGGAATATGGTGCCATAGTAGTGTACTAAATAGGGAATAGGTTTCTATAGTAGTGTACCAAATAGGAATAGGGTGCTATAGTAGTGTACTAAATAGGAATAGGGTTCTATAGTAGTGCACCAAATAGGAATAGGTGCGATAGTAGTGTACTTAATAGGAATAGGGTGCTATAGTAGTACCAAATAGGAATAGGGTGTTACAGTAAAAAACTTCATAGGAAATAATGTGCTGTAGTAGTGTACTAAATAGGGAATAGGGTGCTATAGCAGTGTACTAAATAGGAATAGGGTGCTATAGTAGTGTACTAAATAGGGAATAGGGTGCCATTTGGGATGTTATCTAATGTTGTCTAAGTGCCACTAGAAATCCCCTAGAAATCCTGGTTCAAGCCCAGGCAGTGTCGCAGGTGGCTGCGACCTGGAAACCCATGGGGGCGGTACACAATTGGCCCAAAGTCGTCCGGGATAGGGGAGGGTTTGGCCCAGCGTCGTCTGGTATAGGGGAGGGTTTGGCCCAGCATCGTCCGGGATAGGGAAGGGTTTGGCCCAGCGTCGTCCTGTGTTAGGGAAGGGTTTGGCCCAGCGTCATCCGGGATAGGGGAGGGTTTGGCCCAGCATCGTCCGGGATAGGGAAGGGTTTGGCCCAGCGTCGTCCGGGATAGGGGAGGGTTTGGCCCAGCGGCGTCCGGGATAGGGCAGGGTTTGGCCCAGCTGCCAGTCCGGGGATAGGGAGGGTTTGGCCCAGGCCGTTCTGTGTTAGGAAGGGTTTGCCCCAGCGTTGTCCGGGTCAGCTGGGGATAGGGTTTGAGGGTCCGGGGATAGGGGAGGGCTTGGCCCAGCGGCGTCCGGGATAGGGAGGGTTTGGCCCAGCACGTTCTGTGTTAGGGAAGGGCTTGGCCCAGCGTTGTCCGGTGTTAGGGAAGGGCTTGGGCTCAGCCAGCCGCTTTGTGTTAGGAAGGTTTGGCCCAGCTGCCGTCCGGGTTAGGGGAGAGGGCTCGGCCTCCAGCGGCGGTCCGGGATAGGGGGAGGGCTTGGCCCAGCGGCGTCCGGGGGATAGGGGGAGGGTTTGGCCCAGCCGGTCCGGGGGATAGGGGAGGGTTTGGCCCAGCGCCGTCCGGGATAGGGAAGGGTTTGGCCCAGCGTTGTCCGGGTAAGTTAGGGAAGGGTTTGGCCCAGCTGGCTGCTTCTGTGTTAGGAAGGGTTTGGGCTCCAGCGGCGTCCGGGGATAGGGGAGGGCTTCTGCCTCAGCGGCGTCCGGGGATAGGGGAGGGTTTGGCCCAGCGGGCCGTCCGGGATAGGGAGGGTTTGGCCCAGGGCGGCCGTCCGGGGGATAGGGGAGGGCTTGGCCCAGCTGCTCTGTGTTAGGAAGGGTTTGGCTCCAGCGTTGTCCGGGGATAGGGGAGGGCTTGGCCCAGCGGCGTCCGTGGATAAGGGAGGGCTTGGGCCTCCAGCGGCGTCCGGGATAGGGGAGGGTTTGGCCCAGCGTCGTCCGGGGATAGGGAGGGTTTGGCCCAGCGTCTGCCCAGGATAGGGGAGGGTTTGGCCCAGCTGCTCTGCGTTAGGGAAGGGGTTTGGCCCAGCGTTGTCCGGGATAGGGGAGGGTTTGGCCCAGCGTCGTTCTGTGTTAGGGAAGGGTTTGGCCCAGCGTTACCGGGAGTGTTGGAAGGGTTTGGCCCAGCGTTCTCTGTTAGGAAGGGTTTGGCCCAGCTGCGTCCGGGCTAGGAAGGGTTTGGCCCAGCGTGTCCGGGTTAGGAAAGTGCTCGGCCCAGCGCGTTCTGTGTTAGGGAAGGGATTGGCCCAGCGTGTCCGGGTTAGGGAAGGGTTTGGCCTAGCGTCGATTCTGTGTTAGTGGAAGGGCTTTGCCCCAGGCTGCTCCGGGTTAGGGAAGGGTTTGGCCCAGCGTCGTTCTGTGTTAGGGGAAGGGTTTGGCCCAGCGTCGTCCGGTGTTAGGGAAGGGTTTGGCCCAGCGTCAGTCCGTGATAGGGAGGGTTTGTCCTAGCTCATCCGGGACTAGGGATGGGCCGTTGGTGGGAGCCAGGCGGCGCGTGGTTTGGGAATAGGTTTGGCCTCAGCTAATGTCCGAGGTCAGGGAACGGGCTATGGCCTGGCGGTCCGTCCGGCGCTAGGGAAGTGTTCCGAGTGCCGGCGTGCGTCCGGGACCAGGGGAGGGTTTGGCCCAGCAAGGCCGTTCGTGGATAGTGGCAACCGGGTTTGGCCCATGCGCCGTTCTGTGTCAGCGGCAAGCGGCTTGGCCTCAGCGATCGTCCGGAGCCAGTCAGGCCAGGGTTTGGCCCAGCGTCGTACCTAGACAAGCCAGGGACAGAGTACATGGCCTAGCGCGCTACCGCGTCATTAGGGACAGCCTGGCCCGAGCGTCAGTCCGGGTTAGGAAGGGCATTGGCCCGGGCGTTGTCACGGGTATCCGGTAGGGCTCGGCGCAGCGTTGCCATTCTGTGTTATTGGGATAGGGCTTGGCCCGGCGTTGTCCGGTGTTAGGGAAGGGTCTTGGCTCCTGCGTCGATCTGCATTGTTGGGGAAGGGCTTGGCCCAGTAAGGCCATCCCGGGTGTTAGGGCTACAGTGTTTGGCCCAGCGGCCGGGTTCGGGAAGGGTTTGGCACCAGCGTCGTACACTGTTGGTTAGGGGCTGAGGGCTTGTCCGTAAGCATTTCACCGGGGATAGAAGGGCTCTGGCCCAACTGGTCGTCCGGGTTAAGGGCTAAGGGCTTGTAAGCACGCATGTCGTCCGGGTTAGGTCGACAGGGTTTGGTCCAGTCGGTCTAGGGGCTTGTGGGGAGCGTTCGGCCGCAAGGCCGTTCACGTGTTAGGGTAGGGCTTGTGCGCCAGCACGTCACTGTAAGGTCTTCACTGTTGGTTGGGGCTTGTAAGTAAGCATTTCACTGTAAGGTCTACACTGTTGGTTAAGGGCTTGTGTAAGTAGCATTTCACTGTAAGGTCTACACTGTTGGTTAAGGGCTTGTAAGTAAGCATTTCACTGTAAGGTCTACACTGTTGGTTAAGGGCTTGTAAGTAAGCATTTCACTGTAAGGTCTACACTGTTGGTTAAGGGCTTGTAAGTAAGCATTTCACTGTAAGGTCTACACTGTTGGTTAAGGGCTTGTAAGTAAGCATTTCACTGTAAGGTCTCGCTTGATGTATTCGGCACATGTGACATGGATTTGATGAGATTTTATTGCATCATCTGTTGCTTCTTGCTGCCCAATGAATTAACATAACCACACCGAATGGTCGAATTAACATAACCACACCCAATGAATTAACATAACTACACTGAATGAATTAACATAGTCACACCCAGTGAATTAACATAACCACACCCAATGAATTAACACACCAAATGGAACTCTAATACAACAGCTTGAACGAGCTTGAAATGGCGTTTGTTTGTGTCACGCCCTGGCCTTAGTTATCTTTTGTTTTCTTTATTATTTTGGTTAGTTCAGGGTGTGACATGGGTGATTTATGTGTTTAGATCTGGTCTAGGGGTTTTTGTATGTTTATGGGGCTGTTTCCTTTCTAGGTAGTTTGTATGTCTATGGTTGCCTAGATTGGTTCTCAATTAGAGACAGCTGTCTATCGTTGTCTCTGATTGGGAACCATATTTAAGCAGCCATATTCTGTGGGTACTTTGTGGGTGGTTGTCTTCTGTCTTTGTGTTTAAGCACCAGATAGGACTGTTTCGGTTTTCACATGTTTTTGTTGTTTTTGTATTTTGTAGTGTTCTCGTTTATCGTCTATATTAATGATGTTGAACACTGACCACGCTGCATTTCGGTCCTCCGATCCTTCAGCGGAAGAAAGCCATTACAGTTGGCTTCATGCTACTCTCCTTAAATACAGAGGAGTCAATTACCATCTAGGGGAAGTATGTTGAAATGGAAAAGAACCACATTCTGTTCCAGAACGGTGTTTAGAGAAATCACGTGGTGTAATCAGGCTTTAATACGTGGTTCGGAGCCCAAGTAAAATACGGCGACCGCGTTTAGTTACAGAACTGTGTTTAGAGAAATCAAACTGCCCAATGTGGTATAGTCAGAGCAATGTGGTCTGGGCTATTTATTTTTTTGTCCTTCTTTCTTGTAAATCAAAGTGAAGAAACAGTGTATTGGAATGTGTCTTTGTCAGTGGTATGGTTGTTGTGCGCCTTCCTCAGCCCTCCTCGTCCCTGGGGATATATATGAGCATGATCGAGCTAGTTACAGAAATGTACATCATCGGTCATGTTGGCTTGTGTTACATAACCTCCTGTTCCTTCCATATTCTGACTCAAACGTCTCCGGTTCCCAAACGTCTCCGGTTCCCAAACGTCTCCGGTTCCCAAATGTCTCCGGTTCCCAAACGTCTCCGGTTCCCAAACGTCTCCGGTTCCCAAACGTCTCCGGTTCCCAAACGTCTCGGCTTAATTTGCTTCTGTAAAGCCTTTTATCAGCCCACTTTGCCTTTGTGTGAAATCACTCTAGATAATCATGACATGCGTTTGCTGAATCACTCAGATTAGTGAGAGTGTTTCCTACTGTAGGTGTGTTTAAAATTAAAGGGTGGCGTGATGCCGGTTTGCTCCGTATCAGTGAGAGTAAGCCTCCTACTGTCAGGACTCTCTCTGTGTGTCTACTTCCTGCTCTCAGTGTGGCTGCTTCCTGCTGTCTGTGTGTCTACTTCCTGCTCTCTGTGTGTCTACTTCCTGCTCTCTGTGTCTACTTCCTGCTCTCTGTGTGTCTACTTCCTGCTCTCTGTGTGTCTACTTCCTGCTCTCTGTGTGTCTACTTCCTGCTCTCTGTGTGTCTACTTCCTGCTCTCTGTGTGTCTACTTCCTGCCGTATCTTCATGCTTCCTTCTTTAGAACGAAGTTCAGGAATAACTTGTGTCCTTTCTTCACGAAATATCTCTCTGTGTGTCTACTTCCTGCTCTCTGTGTGTCTACTTCCTGCTCTCTGTGTGTCTACTTCCTGCTCTCTGTGTGTCTACTTCCTGCTCTCTGTGTGTCTACTTCCTGCTCTCTGTGTGTATCAAGAGTTCCTGAGGTCAGGTTCCTTCTCCTTCCGTCTGTTACGCTGTGACTCAGATCAGGTTAAACACCGTCGAAGCCTCTGGACCTAGATGACTGAGGCTTTGAGGGGATCTCGCTGTTGTTTCTAATTTATTTGCAGATGTGTTGTTGACTAATAGAGATATAAAGCAGCCTCACTGTGAAACACCGACTTCATGGAAGACTAAATTCTCATTGTTGCCGCTAAATCTCTCTGGAAGTTAATTCATTCAAAACAAGCAAAAGAAGAAAACTGCATATATATTGTCTGTGAAGTGACTGTATAATTTCCTGCACAAAAGGACTCATAGAATTTTTTTTTCCAGTTTGCAAAAACTTTCACACATCTGAAAGGTATATCCATTTTTTTTTCTCTAGAGAAATAAACAAATTCCAGAGCTCGGAGTTGAGTTGACATTTCGTCTGCCCCCCGGCATCAACCGCAGCAGTAGCTGTGTACATCGTGCCGATGTACGAAGTAAGACAGTGCCATCAGTGCACAGATTTAAACGTGTAAACTACATTTATAAAAAAATGGGGATCGGAGGTGGAGGGAGGAGGGGGGGCTTTATCCGGAGCCCTCACAGTGAGCAGAGATGACACCGCAGAGTTGGGAGCTGGGCGGAGGCTAGGAAAGGGGGGGGGGGAGAAAGGGATCGGGACGGGTGTGTTGGTGGATTGCTAAATCATCATCAGAGAGAGAGAGAGGGGAGAGGCACCCAGTTCTCCAAGCGTATGCTTTCCAGACGTCCATTTTCTCTCATGATATCCTTCCTCTAATGCTTTGTTGAGGCAAACCCTCTTTTCAGTTAGGACAGTGGATTGGAAAGCACCCCGGGGCGCTCTGCAGCCAAGCTTGTTATCACGCATTTAAAATGCTACTTTTCAATGAATAAAAGAGAAATGTTCTCTGTTTGTAGATGTTGTTGTTGTTATTTTGGGTTATGGTGGTGGCACCACACCAAACACATAGGCCCATAGTACTGACGCCACCAAGTGGCAGTATCTGGCCTGACAGAAAGTTCTGGAGCCAAGTATAGTGCCTGAACAGCTGGTAGTGTCAATTCTCCCAAGTCTAAATATCTTTGACTGTGTCCTCTACCGCCAAGGTAAGTGATGACGCTGGTCGACACTGAGTATGCTGTTTATAACCGTTATGTATTTAACCTTTATTTAACTAGACAAGTCAATTAAGAACAAATGATTATTTACGACCTACAAAAAGGCAACAAAGGCCTCCTGCGGGGAAGAGAGCCGAGGACAAAACACACATTACGACGAGAGAGACACCACGACACTACATAAAGAGAGACACCACGACACTACATAAAGAGAGACCTACGACACTACATAAAGAGAGACACCACGACACTACATAAAGAGAGACACCACGACACTACATAAAGA
Organism: Oncorhynchus masou masou; assembly: GCF_036934945.1. Lineage (NCBI taxonomy): Eukaryota > Metazoa > Chordata > Actinopteri > Salmoniformes > Salmonidae > Oncorhynchus > Oncorhynchus masou. The sequence continues at coordinate 33,666 of NW_027010240.1, forward strand.
GAGACACCACGACACTACATAAAGAGAGACCTACGACACTACATAAAGAGAGACACCACGACACTACATAAAGAGAGACACCACGACACTACATAAAGAGAGACCTACGACAACAACACAGCATGGTACCAACACAACATGACAACAACATGGTAGCAACACAACATGGCAGCAACACAACATGACAACAACATGGCAGCAACCACACGCATGGTAGCAACACAACATGACAACAACATGGTAGCAACACAACATGGCAGCAACACAACATGACAACAACATGGCAGCAACACAGCATGGTAGCAGCACAACATGACAACAACATGGC
>NW_027010241.1:0-33989 GCF_036934945.1 Oncorhynchus masou masou
GCGGAGCGGCAGTGAGGCACTCTGCTGGTTTTGTCTAAACACAGCCCAACCTTCCCACTGCTGTGAAACTCTCAGAGGGGAAGGAGTAGCAGCAGTTACACCCAAAGAGAGAGGGTAAGGACAGGGAGCCGTAGGTTCTGGCTGGTCCTTGCTGCCGCGTATGACTGCTTCCCTACAGGTTTGGCCTGATTCAGGGGCCTGCTGCATCAACTCAGTCCCCCAAGGCCAGCTTGTCTCCTCCCAGCTGTGAGGCTGAACCAATGGGCTGCCATGGGGCCTGCATCGTGGCAATTATTTTGTTGCGGTTGGCTATTTGAAAATAGAACCCAGTAGAAAATGTATGATTTCATAACGAACTGAAGCTTGCATCCCCTCGTAATAGACAGCCAATCCTTAGGGAGTGACTGTTTTATGCTTTTTCATTCTCCGCTATGAGAAGCCAGATGACTCTTGTTCACCCGAAGTAGTGTAACACTCTGGTGGCTTCAGTCCTGTCTGATACAGCTGTAGTGGGCTCTCAGTCCTGTCTGATACAGCTGTAGTGGGCTCTCAGTCCTGTCTGATACAGCTGTAGTGGGCTCTCAGTCCTGTCTGATACAGCTGTAGTGGGCTCTCTCAGTCCTGTCTGATACAGCTGTAGTGGGCTCTCTCAGTCCTGTCTGATACAGCTGTAGTGGGCTCTCTCAGTCCTGTCTGATACAGCTGTAGTGGGCTCTCAGTCCTGTCTGATACAGCTGTCGAGTAAGTAACCTCTCTCTTTAACCCATTACACTGTCTAGTCTAGTATGTAACCTCTCTCTAACCCATTACACTGTCTAGTAAGTAACCTCTCTCTCTAACCCATTACACTGTCTCGTCTAGTAAGTAACCTCTCTCTCTAACCCATTACACTGTCTAGTCTCGTAAGTAACCTCTCTCTCTTAACCCATTACACTGTCTAGTCTAGTAAGAAACTCTCTCTCTAACCCATTACACTGCCTATTCTAGTAAGAAACATCTCTCTCTAACCCATTACACTGTCTAGTAAGTAACCTCTCTCTATCTAACCCATTACACTGTCTAGTCTGTCTGTCTAGTCTCGTAAGTAACCTCTATCTCTCTAACCCATTACACTGTCTTGTAACCTCTCTCTCTCTAACCCATTACACTGTCTAGTCTAGTAAGTAACCTCTCTCTCTCTCTAACCCATTACACTGTCTAGTCTAGTAAGTAACCTCTCTCTCTAACCCATTACACTGTCTAGTCTAGTAAGTAATCTCTCTCTCTAACCCATTACACTGACTAGTAACCTCTCTCTAACCCATTACACTGTCTAGTAAGAAACCTCTCTCTAACCCATGACACTGTCTAGTCTAGTAAGAAACCGCTCTCTCTCACCCATTACACTGTCTTGTAACCTCTCTATAACCCATTACACTGTCTTGTAACCTCTCTCTAACCCATTACACTGTCTTGTAACCTCTCTCTCTAACCCATTACACTGACTAATAACCTCTCTCTCTCTAACCCATTACACTGTCTAGTAAGTAACCTCTCTCTCTCTAACCCATTACACTGTCTAGTAAGTAACCTCTCTCTCTAACCCATTACACTGTCTAGTAAGTAACATCTCTCTCTCTAACCCATTACACTGTCTAGTAAGTAACCTCTCTCTCTCTAACCCATTACACTGTCTAGTAAGTAACCTCTCTCTCTTCTAACCCATTACACTGTCTAGTCTAGTATTTAACTCTCTCTCTCTAACCCATTACACTGTCTAGTAAGAAACCTCTCTCTCTAACCCATTACACTGTCTAGTAAGTAACCTCTCTCTCTCTCTAACCCATCACACTGTCTAGTAAGTAACCCCTCTCTCTCTAACCAATTACACTGTCTAGTAAGAAACCTCTCTCTCTCTAACCCATTACACTGTCTTGTCTAGTAAGAAACCTCTCTCTCTAACCCATTACACTGTCTATTAAGTAACCTCTCTCTTTCTAACCCATTACACTGTCTAGTAAGTAACTCTCTCTCTCTAACCCATTACACTGTCTAGTAAGTAACATCTCTCTCTCTAACCCACTACACTGTCTAGTAAGTAACCTCTCTCTCTCTAACCCATTACACTGTCTAGTAAGTAACCTCTCTCTCTAACCCATTACACTGTCTAGTAAGTAACCTCTCTCTCTCTAACCCATTACACTGTCTAGTAAGTAACCCCTCTCTCTCTAACCCATTACACTGTCTAGTAAGTAACCTCTCTCTCTTTAACCCATTACACTGTCTAGTCTAGTATGTAACCTCTCTCTAACCCATTACACTGTCTAGTAAGTAACCTCTCTCTCTAACCCATTACACTGTCTCGTCTAGTAGGTAACCTCTCTCTCTAACCCATTACACTGTCTAGTCTCGTAAGTAACCCTCTCTCTCTAACCCATTACACTGCCTATTCTAGTAAGAAACATCTCTCTCTAACCCATTACACTGTCTAGTAAGTAACCTCTCTTTATCTAACCCATTACACTGTCTAGTCTGTCTGTCTAGTCTCGTAAGTAACCTCTATCTCTCTAACCCATTACACTGTCTAGTCTAGTAAGTAACCTCTCTCTCTCTAACCCATTACACTGTCTAGTCTAGTAAGTAACCTCTCTCTCTAACCCATTACACTGTCTAGTCTAGTAAGTAATCTCTCTCTCTAACCCATTACACTGACTAGTAACCTCTCTCTAACCCATTACACTGTCTAGTAAGAAACCTCTCTCTAACCCATGACACTGTCTAGTCTAGTAAGAAACCGCTCTCTCACCCATTACACTGTCTTGTAACCTCTCTATAACCCATTACACTGTCTTGTAACCTCTCTCTAACCCATTACACTGTCTTGTAACCTCTCTCTCTCTAACCCATTACACTGACTAATAACCTCTCTCTCTCTAACCCGTTACACTGTCTAGTCTAGTAAGAAACCTCTCCTCTCTAACCCATTACACTGTCTAGTCTAGTAAGTAACCTCTCTCTCTAACCCATTACACTGTCTAGTAAGTAACCTCTCTCTCTCTAACCCATTACACTGTCTAGTAAGTAACCTCTCTCTCTCTCTAACCCATTACACTGTCTAGTCTAGTATTTAACCTCTCTCTCTAACCCATTACACTGTCTAGTAAGAAACCTCTCTCTAACCCATTACACTGTCTAGTAAGTAACCTCTCTCTCTCTAACCCATCACACTGTCTAGTAAGTAACCCTCTCTCTCTAACCAATTACACTGTCTAGTAAGAAACCTCTCTCTCTAACCCATTACACTGTCTTGTCTAGTAAGAAACCTCTCTCTCTAACCCATTACACTGTCTAGTAAGTAACCTCTCTCTCTAACCCATTACACTGTCTAGTAAGTAACCTCTCTCTCTCTAACCCATTACACTGTCTAGTAAGAAACCTCTCTCTCTCTAACCCATTACACTGTCTAATAAGTAACCTCTCTCTCTCTAACCCATTACACTGTCTAGTAAGAAACCTCTCTCTCTAACCCATTACACTGTCTAGTAAGTAACCTCTCTCTCTCTCTAACCCATTACACTGTCTAGTAAGTAACCTCTCTCTCTCTCTAACCCATCACACTGTCTAGTAAGTAACCTCTCTCTCTAACCCATTACACTGTCTAGTAAGTAACCTCTCTCTCTCTAACCCATTACACTGTCTAGTAAGTAACCTCTCTCTCTAACCCATTACACTGTCTAGTAAGTAACCTCTCTCTCTAACCCATTACACTGTCTAGTAAGTAATCTCTCTCTCTCTCTAACCCATTACTGTCTAGTAAGTAACCTCTCTCTCTCTCTCTAACCCATTACTGTCTAGTAAGTAACCTCTCTCTCTCTCTCTCTAACCCATTACACTGTCTAGTAAGTAACCTCTCTCTCTCTCTCTAACCCATTACACTGTCTAGTAAGTAACCTCTCTCTCTCTCTCTCTAACCCATCACACTGTCTAGTAAGTAACCCTCTCTCTAACCCATTACACTGTCTAGTAAGTAACCTCTATCTCTCTTACCCATTACACTGTCTAGTAAGTAACCTCTCTTTCTAACCCATTACACTGTCTAGTAAGTAACCTCTCTCTCTCTAACCCATTACACTGTCTAGTAAGTAATCTCTCTCTCTAACCCATTACTGTCTAGTAAGTAACCTCTCTCTCTCTCTCTCTAACCCATTACTGTCTAGTAAGTAACCTCTCTCTCAACCCATTACACTGTCTAGTAAGTAACCTCTCTCTCTCTCTCTAACCCATTACACTGTCTAGTAAGTAACCCTCTCTCTCTCTCTCTCTAACCCATTACACTGTCTAGTAAGTAACCTCTCTCTCTCTAACCCATTACACTGTCTAGTAAGTAACATCTCTCTCTCTAACCCATTACACTGTCTAGTAAGTAACCTCCTCTCTCTCTAACCCATTACACTGTCTAGTAAGTAACCTCTCTCTCTCTAACCCATTACACTGTCTAGTCTAGTAAGTAACCTCTCTCTCTCTAACCCATTACACTGTCTAGTAAGAAACCTCTCTCTCTAACCCATTACACTGTCTAGTAAGTAACCTCTCTCTCTCTCTAACCCATCACACTGTCTAGTAAGTAACCCTCTCTCTCTAACCAATTACACTGTCTAGTAAGAAACCCTCTCTCTCTCTAACCCATTACACTGTCTTGTCTAGTAAGAAACCTCTCTCTCTAACCCATTACACTGTCTAGTAAGTAACCTCTCTCTCTAACCCATTACACTGTCTAGTAAGTAACTCTCTCTCTCTAACCCATTACACTGTCTAGTCTAGTATTTAACCTCTCTCTCTAACCCATTACACTGTCTAGTCTAGTAAGTAATCTCTCTCTCTAACCCATTACACTGACTAGTAACCTCTCTCTAACCCATTACACTGTCCAGTAAGAAACCTCTCTCTCTAACCCATTACACTGTCTTGTCTAGTAAGAAACCTCTCTCTCTAACCCATTACACTGACTAGTAACCTCTCTCTAACCCATTACACTGTCTAGTAAGTAACCTCTCTCTCTCTAACCCATCACACTGTCTAGTAAGTAACCCTCTCTCTCTAACCCATTACACTGTCTAGTAAGTAACCTCTCTCTCTCTAACCCATTACACTGTCTAGTAAGTAACCTCTCTCTAACCCATTACACTGTCTAGTAAGTAACCTCTCTCCTCTAACCCATTACACTGTCTAGTAAGTAACCTCTCTCTCTCTAACCCATTACTGCCTAGTAAGTAACCTCTCTCTCTAACCCATTACACTGTCTAGTAAGTAACCTCTCTCTCTAACCCATTACACTGTCTAGTAAGTAACCTCTCTCTCTCTCTAACCCATTACACTGTCTAGTAAGTAACCTCTCTCTCTCTCAACCCATCACACTGTCTAGTAAGTAACCCCTCTCTCTCTAACCCATTACACTGTCTAGTAAGTAACCTCTATCTCTCTAACCCATTACACTGTCTAGTAAGTAACCTCTCTTCTAACCCATTACACTGTCTAGTAAGTAACCTCTCTCTCTAACCCATTACACTGTCTAGTAAGTAATCTCTCTCTCTCTCTAACCCATTACTGTCTAGTAAGTAACCTCCTCTCTCTCTAACCCATTACTGTCTAGTAAGTAACCTCTCTCTCTCTCTAACCCATTACACTGTCTAGTAAGTAACCCTCTCTCTCTCTCTAACCCATTACACTGTCTAGTAAGTAACCTCTCTCTCTCTAACCCATCACACTGTCTAGTAAGTAACCTCTCTCTCTAACCCATTACACTGTCTAGTAAGTAACCTCTATCTCTCTTACCCATTACACTGTCTAGTAAGTAACCTCTCTTTCTAACCCATTACACTGTCTAGTAAGTAACCTCTCTCTCTAACCCATTACACTGTCTAGTAAGTAACTCTCTCTCTAACCCATTACTGTCTAGTAAGTAACCTCTCTCTCTCTCTAACCCATTACTGTCTAGTAAGTAACCTCTCTCTAACCCATTACACTGTCTAGTAAGTAACCTCTCTCTCTCTAACCCATTACACTGTCTAGTAAGTAACCCTCTCTCTCTCTCTCTCTCTTAACCCATTACACTGTCTAGTAAGTAACCTCTCCTCTCTAACCCATTACACTGTCTAGTAAGAAACCTCTCTCTCTAACCCATTACACTGTCTAGTAAGTAACCTCTCTCTCTCTAACCCATTACACTGTCTAGTAAGTAACCTCTCTCTCTAACCCATTACACTGTCTAGTCTAGTAAGTAACCTCTCTCTAACCCATTACACTGTCTAGTAAGAAACCTCTCTCTCTAACCCATTACACTGTCTAGTAAGTAACCTCTCTCTCTCTCTAACCCATCACACTGTCTAGTAAGTAACCCCTCTCTCTAACCAATTACACTGTCTAGTAAGAAACCTCTCTCTCTAACCCATTACACTGTCTTGTCTAGTAAGAAACCTCTCTCTCTCTAACCCATTACACTGTCTAGTAAGTAACCTCTCTCTCTCTAACCCATTACACTGTCTAGTAAGTAACCTCTCTCTCTAACCCATTACACTGTCTAGTCTAGTATTTAACCTCTCTCTCTAACCCATTACACTGTCTAGTCTAGTAAGTAACTCTCTCTAACCCATTACACTGACTAGTAACCTCTCTCTAACCCATTACACTGTCCAGTAAGAAACCTCTCTCTCTCTAACCCATTACACTGTCTTGTCTAGTAAGAAATCCTCTCTAACCCATTACACTGACTAGTAACCTCTCTCTAACCCATTACACTGTCTAGTAAGTAACCTCTCTCTCTCTAACCCATTACACTGTCTAGTAAGTAACCCTCTCTCTAACCCATTACACTGTCTAGTAAGTAACCTCCTCTCTCTAACCCATTACACTGTCTAGTAAGTAACCTCTCTCTAACCCATTACACTGTCTAGTAAGTAACTCTCTCTCTCTAACCCATTACACTGTCTAGTAAGTAATCTCTCTCTCTCTCTAACCCATTACTGCTCTAGTAAGTAACCTCTCTCTCTCTCTCTCTCTAACCCATTACTGTCTAGTAAGTAACCTCTCTCTAACCCATTACACTGTCTAGTAAGTAACCTCTCCTTCCATTACACTGTCTAGTAAGTAAATCTCTCTCTAACCCATTACACTGTCTAGTAAGTAACCTCTAACCCATTACACTGTCTAGTAAGTAACCTCTCTCTAACCCATTACACTGTCTAGTTAGTATCCTCTCTCTAACCCATTACACTGTCTAGTAACCTCTCTAACCCATTACACTGTCTAGTAAGAAACCGCCCTCTCACCCATTACACTGTCTTGTAACCTCTCTCTAACCCATTACACTGTCTTGTAACCTCTCTTAACCCATTACACTGACTCTCTAACCCATTACAGTGACTAATAACCTCTTCTCTAACCCGTTACACTGTCTAGTCTAGTAAGAAACCTCTCTCTAACCCATTACACTGTCTTGTCTAGTAAGAAACCTCTCTTCTCTAACCCATTACACTGTCTAGTAAGTAACCTCTCTCTCTCTAACCCATTACACTGTCTAGTAAGTAACCTCTCTCTCTCTAACCCATTACACTGTCTAGTAAGTAACCTCTCTCTCTAACCCATTACACTGTCTAGTAAGTAACATCTCTCTCTAACCCATTACACTGTCTAGTAAGTAACCTCTCTCTCTCTAACCCATTACTCTGTCTAGTCTAGTAAGTAACTCTCTCTCTCTAACCCATTACACTGTCTAGTAAGAAACTCTCTCTCTCTAACCCATTACACTGTCTAGTAAGCTCTCTCTCTCTAACCCATTACACTGTCTAGTAAGTAACCTCTCTCTCTCTAACCCATCACACTGTCTAGTAAGTAACCTCTATCTCTCTAACCCATTACACTGTCTAGTAAGTAACCTCTCTCTCTAACCCATTACACTGTCTAGTAAGTAACCTCTCTCTCTCTAACCCATTACTGTCTAGTAAGTTACCTCTCTCTCGTCTTCTCTCTAACCCATTAACTGTCTAGTAAGTAACCTCTCTCTCTCTCTAACCCATTACACTGTCTAGTAAGTAACCTTCTCTCTAACCCATTACACTGTCTAGTAAGTAACCTCTCCTCTCTAACCCATTACACTGTCTAGTAAGTAACCTCTCTCTAACCCATTACACTGTCTAGTATAACTCTCTCTCTCTAACAAATTACACTGTCTAGTAAGTAACCTCTCTCTCTCTAACCCATTACACTGTCTAGTTAGTACCCTCTCTAACCCATTACACTGTCTAGTAACCTCTCTCTAACCCATTACACTGTCTAGTAAGAAACCGCTCTCTCTCACCCATTACACTGTCTTGTAACCTCTCTCTCTCTAACCCATTACACTGACTAATAACCTCTCTCTCTCTAACCCGTTACACTGTCTAGTCTAGTAAGAAACCTCTCTCTCTAACCCATTACACTGTCTTGTCTAGTAAGAAACCTCTCTCTCTCTAACCCATTACACTGTCTAGTAAGTAACCTCTCTCTCTCTAACCCATTACACTGTCTAGTAAGTAACCTCTCTCTCTCTAACCCATTACACTGTCTAGTAAGCAACCTCTCTCTCTCTCTAACCCATTACACTGTCTAGTCTAGTAAGTAACCTCTCTCTCTCTAACCCATTACACTGTCTAGTAAGAAACCTCTCTCTCTCTTAACCCATTACACTGTCTAGTCTAGTAAGAAACTCTCTCTCTCTAACCCATTACACTGTCTAGTAAGTAACCTCTCTCTCTCTAACCCATTACACTGTCTAGTAAGTAACCTCTCTCTCTCTCTAACCCATTACACTGTCTAGTAAGTAACCTCTCTCTCTCTCTAACCCATCACACTGTCTAGTAAGTAACCCCTCTCTCTCTAACCCATTACACTGTCTAGTAAGTAACCTCTATCTCTCTAACCCATTACACTGTCTAATAAGTAACCCTCTCTCTAACCCATTACACTGTCTAGTAATTAACCTCTCTCTAACCCATTACACTGTCTAGTAAGTAACCCCTCTCTCTCTCTAACCCATTACTGTCTAGTAAGTAACCTCTCTCTCTCCTAACCAATTACTGTCTAGTAAGTAACCCTCTCTCTCTCTCTCTCTGTAACCCATTACACTGTCTAATAAGTAACCTCTCTCTCTAACCCATTACACTGTCTAGTAAGTAACCTCTCTCTCTAACCCATTACACTGTCTAGTAAGTAACCTCTCTCTCTCTCTAACCCATTACTGTCTAGTAAGTAACCTCTCTCTCTCTCTAACCAATTACTGTCTAGTAAGTAACCTCTCTCTCTAACCCATTACACTGTCTAGTAAGTAACCTCTCTCTCGTAACCCATTACACTGTCAAGTAAGTAACCTCTCTCTCTAACCCATTACACTGTCTAGTAAGTAACCCTCTCTCTCTCTAACCCATTACACTGTCTAGTAAGTAACCTCTCTCTCTCTAACCCATCACACTGTCTAGTAAGTAACCTCTATCTCTCTAACCCATTACACTGTCTAGTAAGTAACCTCTCTCTATCCCATTACACTGTCTAGTAAGTAACCTCTCTCTCTAACCCATTACACTGTTTAGTAAGTTATCTCTCTCTCTCTCTAACCCATTACTGTCTAGTAAGTTACCTCTCTCTCTCTCTCTCTAACCCATTACTGTCTAGTAAGTAACCTCTCTCTCTCTAACCCATTACACTGTCTAGTAAGTAACTCTCTCTCTCTCTCTCTAACCCATTACACTGTCTAGTAAGTAACCTCTCTCTCTCTAACCCATTACACTGTCTAGTAAGTAACCTCTCTCTCTAACCCATTACACTGTCTAGTAAGTAACCTCCTCTCTCTCTAACCCATTACACTGTCTAGTTAGTATCCTCTCTCTAACCCATTACACTGTCTAGTAACCTCTCTCTAACCCATTACACTGTCTAGTAAGAAACCGCTCTCTCTCACCCATTACACTGTCTTGTAACCTCTCTCTAACCCATTACACTGTCTTGTAACCTCTCTCTCTCTAACCCATTACACTGACTAATAACCTCTCTCTAACTAACCCGTTACACTGTCTAGTCTAGTAAGAAACCTCTCTCTCTAACCCATTACACTGTCTTGTCTAGTAAGAAACCTCTCTCTCTAACCCATTACACTGTCTAGTAAGTAACCTCTCTCTCTCTAACCCATTACACTGTCTAGTAAGTAACCTCTCTCTCTCTAACCCATTACACTGTCTAGTAAGCAACCTCTCTCTCTCTAACCCATTACACTGTCTAGTCTAGTAAGTAACCTCTCTCTCTCTAACCCATTACACTGTCTAGTAAGTAACCTCTCTCTCTCTAACCCATTACACTGTCTAGTCTAGTAAGAAACCTCCTCTCTCTAACACATTACACTGTCTAGTAAGTAACCTCTCTCTCTCTAACCCATTACACTGTCTAGTAAGTAACCTCTCTCTCTCCTAACCCATTACACTGTCTAGTAAGTAACCTCTCCTCTCTCTAACCCATCACACTGTCTAGTAAGTAACCCTCTCTCTCTAACCCATTACACTGTCTAGTAAGTAACCTCTCTCTCTCTCTAACCCATTACACTGTCTAGTCTAGTAAGTAACCTCTATCTCTCTAACCCATTACACTGTCTAATAAGTAACCCTCTCTCTAACCCATTACACTGTCTAGTAAGTAACTCTCTCTCTAACCCATTACACTGTCTAGTAAGTAACCTCTCTCTCTCTAACCCATTACTGTCTAGTAAGTAACCTCTCTCTCTCTAACCAATTACTGTCTAGTAAGTAACCTCTCTCTCTCTCCTCTAACCCATTACACTGTCTAGTGAGTAACCTCTCTCTCTGTAACCCATTACACTATCTAGTAAGTAACCTCTCTCTCTCTAACCCATTACACTGTCTAATAAGTAACATCTCTCTCTAACCCATTACACTGTCTAGTAAGTAACCTCTCTCTCTCTAACCCATTACACTGTCTAGTAAGTAACCTATCTCTCTCTCTAACCCATTACTGTCTAGTAAGTAACCCTCTCTCTCTCTAACCAATTACTGTCTAGTAAGTAACCTCTCTCTCTCTCTCTAACCCATTACACTGTCTAGTAAGTAACCTCTCTCTGTAACCCATTACACTGTCTAGTAAGTAACCTCTCTCTCTCTAACAAATTACACTGTCTAGTAAGTAACCTCTCTCTCTCTAACCCATTACACTGTCTAGTAATTAACCTCTCTCTCTAACCCATTACACTGTCTAGTAAGTAACCTCTCTCTCTCTAACCCATTACACTGTCTAGTAAGTAACCTCTCTCTCTGTAACCCATTACACTGTCTAGTAAGTAACCTCTCTCTCTCTCTAAACCATTAAACTGTCTAGTAAGTAATCCCTCTCTCTCTAACCCATTACACTGTCTAGTAAGTAACCTCTCTCTCTCTAACCCATTACACTGTCTAGTAAGTAACCTCTCTCTCTCTAACCCATTACACTGTCTAGTAAGTAACCTCTCTCTCTAACCCATTACACTGTCTAGTAAGTAACCTCTCTCTTACCCATTACACTGTCTAGTCTTGTATGTAACCTCTCTCTAACCCATTACACTGTCTAGTCTTGTATGTAACCTCTCTCTCTCTCTAACCGATTACACTCTCTAGTAAGTAACTCTCTCTAACCCATTACACTGTCTAGTATGTAACCTCTCTCTAACCCGTTACACTGTCAAGTAAGTAACCTCTCTCTAACCCATTACACTGTCTAGTAAGTAACCTCTCTCTCTAACCCATTACACTGTCTAGTAACATCTCTCTCTAACCCATGACACTGTCTAGTAAACTCTCTCTCTAACCCATTACGCTGTCTAGTAACTCTCTCTCTCTAACCCATTACACCGTCTAGTAAGTAACCTCTCTCTCTAACCCATTACACTGGCTAGTCTAGTAACCTCTCTCTAACCCATTACACTGTCTAGTCTAGTAAGTAACCTCTCTCTCTAACCCATTACACTGTCTAGTAAGTAACCTCTCTCTGTAACCCATTACACTGTCTAGTAATTAACCTCTCTCTCTCTAACCCATTACACTGTCTAGTAAGTAACCTCTCTCTAACCCATTACACTGTCTAGTAAGTAACCCCTCTCTTACCCATTACACTGTCTAGTAAGTAACCTCTCTCTAACCCATTACACTGTCTAGTCTTGTATGTAACCTCTCTCTCTCTAACCGATTACACTCTCTAGTAAGTAACCTCTCTCTAACCCATTACACTGTCTAGTATGTAACTCTCTCTCTAACCCGTTACACTGTCAAGTAAGTAACCTCTCTCTAACCCATTACACTGTCTAGTAAGTACCCTCTCTCTCTAACCCATTACACTGTCTAGTAACATCTCTCTCTAACCCATGACACTGTCTAGTAAACTCTCTCTCTAACCCATTACGCTGTCTAGTAACCTCTCTCTCTAACCCATTACACTGTCTAGTAAGTAACCTATCTCTCTCTCTAACCCATTACTGTCTAGTAAGTAACCTCTCTCTCTCTCTAACCAATTACTGTCTAGTAAGTAACCTCTCTCTCTCTCTAACCCATTACACTGTCTAGTAAGTAACCTCTCTCTCTCTAACCCATCACACTGTCCAGTAAGTAACCCCTCTCTCTCTAACCCATTACACTGTCTAGTAAGTAACCTCTATCTCTCTAACCCATTACACTGTCTAATAAGTAACCTCTCTCTCTAACCCATTACACTGTCTAGTAAGTAACCTCTCTCTCTAACCCATTACACTGTCTAGTAAGTAACCTCTCTCTCTCTCTAACCCATTACTGTCTAGTAAGTAACCTCTCTCTCTCTAACCCATTACTGTCTAGTAAGTAACCTCTCTCTCTCTCTCTCTAACCCATTACACTGTCTAGTAAGTAACCTCTCTCTCTGTAACCCATTACACTGTCTAGTAAGTAACCTCTCTCTCTCTAACCCATTACACTGTCTAATAAGTAACATCTCTCTCTAACCCATTACACTGTCTAGTAAGTAAACTCTCTCTCTCTAACCCATTACACTGTCTAGTAAGTAACCTATCTCTCTCTCTAACCCATTACTGTCTAGTAAGTAACCTCTCTCTCTCTCTAACCAATTACTGTCTAGTAAGTAACCCTCTCTCTCTCTAACCCATTACACTGTCTAGTAAGTAACCTCTCTCTCTAACCCATTACACTGTCTAGTAAGTAACTCTCTCTCTCTAACCCATTACACTGTCTAGTCTAGTAAGAAACCTCTCTCTCTCTAACCCATTACACTGTCTTGTCTAGTAAGAAACCTCTCTCTCTCTAACCCATTACACTGTCTAGTAAGTAACCTCTCTCTCTCTAACCCATTACACTGTCTAGTAAGTAACCTCTCTCTTTAACCCATTACACTGTCTAGTAAGTAACCTCTCTCTCTCTAACCCATTACACTGTCTAGTCTAGTAAGTAACTCTCTCTCTCTAACCCATAACACTGTCTAGTAAGAAACCTCTCTCTCTAACCCATTACACTGTCTAGTCTAGTAAGAAACCTCTCTCTAACACATTACACTGTCTAGTAAGTAACTCCTCTTCTCTAACCCATTACACTGTCTAGTAAGTAACCTCTCTCTCTCTTAACCCATTACACTGTCTAGTAAGTAACCTCTCTCTCTCTCTCTGTCCCATCACACTGTCTAGTAAGTAACCCCTCTCTCTAACCCATCTAACCACTGTCTAGTAAGTAACCCCTCTCTCTCTCTAACCCATTACACTGTCCTGATTGGTAACCTCTCTCTCTGTAACCCTACACTGTCTAGTAAGTAACCTCTCTATCTCTAACCCATTACACTGTCTAATAAGTAACATCTCTCTCTAACCCATTACACTGTCTAGTAAGTAACTCTCTCTCTCTAACCCATTACACTGTCTAGTAAGTAACCTCTCTCTAACCCATTCTGTCTAGTAAGTAACCCATTACACTGTCTAGTAAGTAACCTCTCTCTCTCTCTAACCCATTACACTGTCTAGTGAGTAACCTCTTCTGTAACCCATTACACTATCTAGTAACCTCTCTAACCCATTACACTGTCTAATAAGTAACATCTCTCTAACCCATTACACTGTCTAGTAAGTAACCTCTCTCTCTAACCCATTACACTGTCTAGTAAGTAACCTATCTCTCTCTAACCCATTACACTGTCTAGTAAGTAACCTCTCTCTCTCTGTAACCCATTACACTGTCTAGTAAGTAACCTCTCTCTCTAACCCATTACACTGTCTAGTAAGTAACCTCTCTCTTACCCATTACACTGTCTAGTCTAGTAAGTAACCTCTCTCTAACCCATTACACTGTCTAGTCTTGTATGTAACCTCTCTCTCTCTCTAACCGATTACACTCTCTAGTAAGTAACCCTCTCTCTAACCCATTACACTGTCTAGTATGTAACCTCTCTCTCTAACCCATTACACTGTCTAGTAAGTAACCTCTCTCTCTCTAACCCATTACACTGTCTAGTAAGTAACCTCTCTCTCTCTCTAAACCATTACACTGTCTAGTAAGTAACCCTCTCTCTCTCTAAACCATTACACTGTCTAGTAAGTAATCCCTCTCTCTCTAACCCATTACACTGTCTAGTAAGTAACCTCTCTCTCTCTAACCCATTACACTGTCTAGTAAGTAACCTCTCTCTAACCCATTACACTGTCTAGTAAGTAACCTCTCTCTAACCCATTACACTGTCTAGTAAGTAACCTCTCTCTTACCCATTACACTGTCTAGTCTAGTAAGTAACCTCTAACCCATTACACTGTCTAGTCTTGTATGTAACTCCTCTCTCTCTATCCATTGGCACTTTCTAGTGTCTCTCTAACCCATTACACTGTCTAGTATGTAACCTCTCTCTAACTCCGTTACACTGTCAAGTAAGTAACCTCTCTAACCCATTACACTGTCTAGTAAGTAACCTCTCTCTAACCCATTACACTGTCTAGTAACATCTCTCTAACCCATGACACTGTCTAGTAAACTCTCTCTCTAACCCATTACGCTGTCTAGTAACCTCTCTCTAACCCATTACACTGCCTAGTAAGTAACCTCTCTCTAACCCATTACACTGGCTAGTCTAGTATTTCTCTAACCCATTACACTGTCTAGTCTAGTAAGTAACCTCTCTCCTCTAACCCATTACACTGTCTAGTAAGTAACCTCTCTTCTGTAACCCATTACACTGTCTAGTAATTAACCTCTTCTCTAACCCATTACACTGTCTAGTAAGTAACCTTCTCTCTAACCCATTACACTGTCTAGTAAGTAACTCCTCTTTACCCATTACACTGTCTAGTAAGTAACCTCTTAACCCATTACACTGTCTAGTCTTGTATGTAACCTCTCTCTAACCGATTACACTCTAGTAAGTAACTTCTCTCTAACCCATTACACTGTCTAGTATGTAACCTCTCTAACCCGTTACACTGTCAAGTAAGTAACCTCTAACCCATTACACTGTCTAGTAAGTACCCTCTCTCTCTAACCCATTACACTGTCTAGTAACATCTCTCTAACCCATGACACTGTCTAGTAAACTTCTTAACCCATTGGCGTTGTCTAGTAACCTCTAACCCATTACACTGTCTAGTAAGTAACCTCTCTCTCTCTAACCCATTACACTGTCTAGTAAGTAACCTATCTCTCTCTAACCCATTACTGTCTAGTAAGTAACCTCTCTCTCTCTAACCAATTACTGTCTAGTAAGTAACCTCTCTCTCTCTCTCTCTCTAACCCATTACACTGTCTAGTAATTAACCTCTCTCTCTGTAACCCATTACACTGTCTAGTAAGTAACCTCTCTCTCTAACCCATTACACTGTCTAGTAAGTAACCTCTCTCTCTCTAACAAATTACACTGTCTAGTAAGTAACTCTCTCTCTCTCTAACCCATTACACTGTCTAGTAATTAACCTCTCTCTCTAACCCATTACACTGTCTAGTAAGTAACTCTCTCTCTCTAACCCATTACACTGTCTAGTAAGTAACCTCTCTCTCTCTCTGTAACCCATTACACTGTCTAGTAAGTAACCTCTCTCTAACCCATTACACTGTCTAGTAAGTAACCTCTCTCTACCCATTACACTGTCTAGTCTAGTAAGTAACCTCTCTCTAACCCATTACACTGTCTAGTCTTGTATGTAACCTCTCTCTCTCTAACCGATTACACTCTCTAGTAAGTAACTCTCTCTAACCCATTACACTGTCTAGTATGTAACCTCTCTCTAACCCATTACACTGTCTAGTAAGTAACCTCTCTCCTAACCCATTACACTGTCTAGTAAGTAACCTCTCTCTCTCTAAACCATTACACTGTCTAGTAAGTAACCTCTCTCTCTCTAAACCATTACACTGTCTAGTAAGTAATCCCTCTCTCTAACCCATTACACTGTCTAGTAAGTAACCTCTCTCTCTAACCCATTACACTGTCTAGTAAGTAACTCTCTCTCTAACCCATTACACTGTCTAGTAAGTAACCTCTCTCTCTAACCCATTACACTTCCTAGTCTAGTAAGTAACCTCTCTCTCTAACCCATTACACTGTCTAGTAAGTAACCTCTCTCTCTAACCCATTACACTGTCTAGTAAGTAACCTCTCTCTAACCCATTACACTGTCTAGTAAGTAACCTCTCTCTAACCCATTACACTGTCTAGTCTTGTGCGTAACTCCTCTCTCTCTCTAACCGATTACACTCTCTAGTAAGTAACCTCTCTAATCCCATTACACTGTCTAGTATGTAACCTCTCTTCTAACCCGTTACACTGTCAAGTAAGTAACCACTTTCTAACCCATTACACTGTCTAGTAAGTAACCTCTCTAACCCATTACACTGTCTATAACATCTCTAACCCATGACACTGTCTAGTAAACTTTCTCTCTAACCCATTACGCTGTCTAGTAACCTCTCTCTCTCTAACCCATTACACCGTCTAGTATTAACCTCTCTCTCTAACCCATTACACTGGCTAGTCTAGTAACCTCTCTCTCTAACCCATTACACTGTCTAGTCTAGTAAGTAACCTCTCTCTCTAACCCATTACACTGTCTAGTAAGTAACCTCTCTCTCTAACCCATTACACTGTCTAGTTATTAACCTCTCTCTAACCCATTACACTGTCTAGTAAGTAACCTCTCTCTAACCCATTACACTGTCTAGTAAGTAACCTCTCTTACCCATTACACTGTCTAGTAAGTAACTCTCTCTAACCCATTACACTGTCTAGTCTTGTATGTAACCTCTCTCTCTCTAACCGATTACACTCTCTAGTAAGTAACTTCTCTCTAACCCATTACACTGTCTAGTATGTAACCTCTAACCCGTTACACTGCTGCTAAGTAACTCCTCTCTCTAACCCATTACACTGTCTAGTAAGTACCCTCTCTCTCTAACCCATTACACTGTCTAGTAACATCTCTCTAACCCATGACACTGTCTAGTAAACTCTCTCTAACCCATTACGCTGTCTAGTAACCTCTCTAACCCATTACACTGTCTAGTAAGTAACCTCTCTCTCTAACCCATTACACTGTCTAGTAAGTAACCTATCTCTCTAACCCATTACTGTCTAGTAAGTAACCTCTCTCTCTCTAACCAATTACTGTCTAGTAAGTAACCTCTCTCTCTCTCTCTCTCTCTAACCCATTACACTGTCTAGTAATTAACCTCTCTCTGTAACCCATTACACTGTCTAGTAAGTAACCTCTCTCTCTAACCCATTACACTGTCTAGTAAGTAACCTCTCTCTCTCTCTAACAAATTACACTGTCTAGTAAGTAACCTCTCTCTCTCTCTAACCCATTACACTGTCTAGTAATTAACCTCTCTCTCTAACCCATTACACTGTCTAGTAAGTAACCTCTCTCTCTCTAACCCATTACACTGTCTAGTAAGTAACCCTCTCTCTCTCTAACCCATTACACTGTCTAGTAAGTAACTCTCTCTCTGTAACCCATTACACTGTCTAGTAAGTAAACTCTCTCTCTCTCTAAACCATTACACTGTCTAGTAAGTAACCTTCTCTCTCTCTAAACCATTACACTGTCTAGTAAGTAATCCTCTCTCTCTAACCCATTACACTGTCTAGTAAGTAACCTCTCTCTCTCTAACCCATTACACTGTCTAGTAAGTAACCTCTCTCTCTAACCCATTACACTGTCTAGTAAGTAACCTCTCTCTCTAACCCATTACACTGTCTAGTAAGTAACCTCTCTTACCCATTACACTGTCTAGTCTAGTAAGTAACCTCTCTCTTACCCATTACACTGTCTAGTCTTGTATGTAACCTCTCTCTCTCTCTAACCGATTACACTCTCTAGTAAGTAACCTCTCTCTAACCCATTACACTGTCTAGTATGTAACCTCTCTCTATAACCCGTTACACTGTCAAGTAAGTAACCTCTCTCTAACCCATTACACTGTCTAGTAAGTAACCTCTCTCTAACCCATGACACTGTCTAGTAAACTCTCTCTAACCCATTACGCTGTCTAGTAACCTCTCTCTCTAACCCATTACACTGTCTAGTAAGTAACCTCTCTCTCTAACCCATTACACTGTCTAGTATGTAACCTCTCTCTCTAACCCATTACACTGTCTAGTAACATCTCTCTCTAACCCATGACACTGTCTAGTAAACCTCTCTCTAACCCATTACGCTGTCTAGTAACCTCTCTCTCTAACCCATTACACTGTCTAGTAAGTAACCTCTCTCTAACCCATTACACTGTCTAGTCTAGTATGTAACCTCTCTCTCTAACCCATTACACTGTCTAGTAAGTAACCTCCTCTCTAACCCATTACACTGTCTAGTAAGTAACCCTCTCTCTAACCCATTACACTGGCTAGTCTATTCACCTCTCTCTAACCCATTACACTGGCTAGTCTAGTAACCTCTCTCTAACCCATTACACTGTCTAGTAAGTAACCTCTCTCTAACCCATTACACTGTCTAGTAAGTAACCTCTCTCTCTAACCCATTACACTGTCTAGTAAGTATCCTCTCTCTAACCCATTACACTGTCTGGTAAATATCCTCTCTCTAACCCATTACACTGTCTAGTAAGTAACCTCTCTCTCTAACCCATTACACTGTCTAGTAAGTAACCTCTCTCTCTCTAACCCATTACACTGTCTAGTAAGTAACCTCTCTCTCTCTAACCCATTACACTGTCTAGTAAGTATCCTCTCTCTAACCCATTACACTGTCTAGTATGTATCCTCTCTCTAACCCATTACACTGTCTAGTAAGTAGCCTCTCTCTCTATCCCATTACACTGTCTAGTATGTAACCTCTCTCTCTAACCCATTACACTGTCTAGTAAGTATCCTCTCTCTCTAACCCATTACACTGTCTAGTAAGTAACCTCTCTCTCTAACCCATTACACTGTCTAGTAAGTAACCTCTCGCTCTCTAACCCATTACACTGTCTAGTAAGTAACCTCTCTCTCTCTAACCCATTACACTGTCTAGTTAGTATCCTCTCTCTAACCCATTACACTGTCTAGTAAGTAACCTCTCTCTAACCCATTACACTGTCTAGTCTAGTAAGTAACCTCTCTCTCTCTCTAACCCATTACACTGTCAAGTAAGTAACCTCTCTCTAACCCATTACACTGTCTATTAAGTAACCTCTCTCTCTAACCCATTACACTGTCTAGTAACATCTCTCTCTAACCCATGACACTGTCTAGTAAACCTCTCTCTAACCCATTACGCTGTCTAGTAACCTCTCTCTCTAACCCATTACACTGTCTAGTAAGTAACCTCTCTCTAACCCATTACACTGTCTAGTATGTAACCTCTCTCTCTAACCCATTACACTGTCTAGTAACATCTCTCTCTAACCCATGACACTGTCTAGTAAACTCTCTCTCTAACCCATTACGCTGTCTAGTCACCTCTCTCTCTAACCCATTACACTGTCTAGTAAGTAACCTCTCTCTCTAACCCATTACACTGTCTAGTCTAGTATGTAACCTCCTCTAACCCATTACACTGTCTAGTAAGTAACCTCTCTCTAACCCATTACACTGTCTAGTAAGTAACCCTCTCTCTAACCCATTACACTGGCTAGTCTAGTAACCTCTCTCCTAACCCATTACACTGTCTAGTCTAGTAAGTAACCTCTCTCTAACCCATTACACTGTCTAGTAAGTAACCTCTCTCTCCCTAACCCATTACACTGGCTAGTCTATTCACCTCTCTCTCTAACCCATTACACTGGCTAGTCTAGTAACCTCTCTCTCTAACCCATTACACTGTCTAGTAAGTAACCTCTCTCTAACCCATTACACTGTCTAGTAAGTAACCTCTTCTCTAACCCATTACACTGTCTAGTAAGTATCCTCTCTCTAACCCATTACACTGTCTAGTAAATATCCTCTCTAACCCATTACACTGTCTAGTAAGTAACCTCTCTCTCTAACCCATTACACTGTCTAGTAAGTAACCTCTCTCTCTAACCCATTACACTGTCTAGTAAGTAACTCTCTTACCCATTACACTGTCTAGTCTAGTAAGTAACCTCTCTCTAACCCATTACACTGTCTAGTCTTGTATGTAACCTCTCTCTCTCTAACCGATTACACTCTCTAGTAAGTAACCTCTCTCTAACCCATTACACTGTCTAGTATGTAACCTCTCTCTAACCCATTACACTGTCTAGTAAGTAACCTCTCTCTCTAACCCATTACACTGTCTAGTAAGTAACCTCTCTCTCTCTAAACCATTACACTGTCTAGTAAGTAACCTCTCTCTCTCTAAACCATTACACTGTCTAGTAAGTAATCCCTCTCTCTCTAACCCATTACACTGTCTAGTAAGTAACCTCTCTCTCTAACCCATTACACTGTCTAGTAAGTAACCTCTCTCTCTCTAACCCATTACACTGTCTAGTAAGTAACCTCTCTCTCTAACCCATTACACTTCCTAGTCTAGTAAGTAACTCTCTCTCTAACCCATTACACTGTCTAGTAAGTAACCTCTCTCTCTAACCCATTACACTGTCTAGTAAGTAACCTCCTCTCTAACCCATTACACTGTCTAGTAAGTAACCTCTCTCTAACCCATTACACTGTCTAGTCTTGTATGTAACCTCCTCTCTCTAACCGATTACACTCTCTAGTAAGTAACCTCTCTCTAACCCATTACACTGTCTAGTATGTAACCTCTCTCTCTAACCCGTTACACTGTCAAGTAAGTAACCACTCTCTAACCCATTACACTGTCTAGTAAGTAACCTCTCTCTAACCCATTACACTGTCTAGTAACATCTCTCTCTAACCCATGACACTGTCTAGTAAACTTTCTCTAACCCATTACGCTGTCTAGTAACCTCTCTCTCTCTAACCCATTACACCGTCTAGTAAGTAACCTCTCTAACCCATTACACTGGCTAGTCTAGTAACCTCTCTCTCTAACCCATTACACTGTCTAGTCTAGTAAGTAACCTCTCTCTCTAACCCATTACACTGTCTAGTAAGTAACCTCCTCTCTAACCCATTACACTGTCTAGTTATTAACCTCTCTCTCTAACCCATTACACTGTCTAGTAAGTAACCTCTCTCTAACCCATTACACTGTCTAGTAAGTAACCCTCTCTTACCCATTACACTGTCTAGTAAGTAACCTCTCTCTAACCCATTACACTGTCTAGTCTTGTATGTAACCTCTCTTCTCTCTAACCGATTACACTCTCTAGTAAGTAACTTCTCTCTAACCCATTACACTGTCTAGTATGTAACCTCTCTCTCTAACCCGTTACACTGTCAAGTAAGTAACCTCTCTCTAACCCATTACACTGTCTAGTAAGTACCCTCTCTCTAACCCATTACACTGTCTAGTAACATCTCTCTCTAACCCATGACACTGTCTAGTAAACTCTCTCTCTAACCCATTACGCTGTCTAGTAACCTCTCTCTCTCTAACCCATTACACTGTCTAGTAAGTAACCTCTCTCTCTAACCCATTACACTGTCTAGTAAGTAACCTATCTCTCTCTAACCCATTACTGTCTAGTAAGTAACCTCTCTCTCTCTAACCAATTACTGTCTAGTAAGTAACCTCTCTCTCTCTCTCTCTCTAACCCATTACACTGTCTAGTAATTAACCTCTCTCTCTGTAACCCATTACACTGTCTAGTAAGTAACCTCTCTCTCTAACCCATTACACTGTCTAGTAAGTAACCTCTCTCTCTCTAACAAATTACACTGTCTAGTAAGTAACCCTCTCTCTCTCTAACCCATTACACTGTCTAGTAATTAACCTCTCTCTCTAACCCATTACACTGTCTAGTAAGTAACCTCTCTCTAACCCATTACACTGTCTAGTAAGTAACCTCTCTCTCTAACCCATTACACTGTCTAGTAAGTAACCTCTCTCTGTAACCCATTACACTGTCTAGTAAGTAAACTCTCTCTCTCTAAACCATTACACTGTCTAGTAAGTAACCTCTCTCTCTAAACCATTACACTGTCTAGTAAGTAATCCCTCTCTCTAACCCATTACACTGTCTAGTAAGTAACCTCTCTCTCTTAACCCATTACACTGTCTAGTAAGTAACCTCTCTCTCTAACCCATTACACTGTCTAGTAAGTAACCTCTCTCTCTAACCCATTACACTGTCTAGTAAGTAACCTCTCTCTTACCCATTACACTGTCTAGTCTAGTAAGTAACCTCTCTCTAACCCATTACACTGTCTAGTCTTGTATGTAACCTCTCTCTCTCTCTAACCGATTACACTCTCTAGTAAGTAACCTCTCTCTAACCCATTACACTGTCTAGTATGTAACCTCTCTCTCTAACCCGTTACACTGTCAAGTAAGTAACCTCTCTCTAACCCATTACACTGTCTAGTAAGTAACCTCTCTCTAACCCATGACACTGTCTAGTAAACTCTCTCTAACCCATTACGCTGTCTAGTAACCTCTCTCTCTAACCCATTACACTGTCTAGTAAGTAACCTCTCTCTAACCCATTACACTGTCTAGTATGTAACCTCTCTCTAACCCATTACACTGTCTAGTAACATCTCTCTCTAACCCATGACACTGTCTAGTAAATCTCTCTCTAACCCATTACGCTGTCTAGTAACCTCTCTCTCTAACCCATTACACTGTCTAGTAAGTAACCTTCTCTAACCCATTACACTGTCTAGTCTAGTATGTAACCTCTCTCTCTAACCCATTACACTGTCTAGTAAGTAACCTCTCTCTCTAACCCATTACACTGTCTAGTAAGTAACCTCTCTCTCTAACCCATTACACTGGCTAGTCTATTCACCTCTCTCTAACCCATTACACTGGCTAGTCTAGTAACTCTCTCTCTAACCCATTACACTGTCTAGTAAGTAACCTCTCCTAACCCATTACACTGTCTAGTAAGTAACCTCTCTCTAACCCATTACACTGTCTAGTAAGTATCCTCTCTCTAACCCATTACACTGTCTAGTAAATATCCTCTCTCTAACCCATTACACTGTCTAGTAAGTAACCTCTCTCTAACCCATTACACTGTCTAGTAAGTAACCTCTCTCTCTAACCCATTACACTGTCTAGTAAGTAACCTCTCTCTCTAATCCATTACACTGTCTAGTAAGTATCCTCTCTAACCCATTACACTG
The DNA here is from genome assembly GCF_036934945.1 of Oncorhynchus masou masou. Classification (NCBI taxonomy): domain Eukaryota; kingdom Metazoa; phylum Chordata; class Actinopteri; order Salmoniformes; family Salmonidae; genus Oncorhynchus; species Oncorhynchus masou. The sequence continues at coordinate 23,677 of NW_027010241.1, forward strand.
TCTAGTATGTATCCTCTCTCTAACCCATTACACTGTCTAGTAAGTAGCCTCTCTCTCTATCCCATTACACTGTCTAGTATGTAACCCTCTCTCTAACCCATTACACTGTCTAGTAAGTATCCTCTCTCTAACCCATTACACTGTCTAGTAAGTATCCTCTCTCTCTAACCCATTACACTGTCTAGTAAGTAACCTCTCGCTCTCTAACCCATTACACTGTCTAGTAAGTAACCTCTCTCTAACCCATTACACTGTCTAGTTAGTATCCTCTCTCTAACCCATTACACTGTCTAGTAAGTAACCTCTCTCTAACCCATTACACTGTCTAGTCTAGTAAGTAACCTTCCTCTCTCTAACCCATTACACTGTCAAGTAAGTAACCTCTCTCTAACCCATTACACTGTCTATTAAGTAACCTCTCTCTAACCCATTACACTGTCTAGTAACATCTCTCTCTAACCCATGACACTGTCTAGTAAACTCTCTCTAACCCATTACGCTGTCTAGTAACCTCTCTCTAACCCATTACACTGTCTAGTAAGTAACCTCTCTCTAACCCATTACACTGTCTAGTATGTAACCTCCTCTCTAACCCATTACACTGTCTAGTAACATCTCTCTCTAACCCATGACACTGTCTAGTAAACTCTCTCTCTAACCCATTACGCTGTCTAGTCACCTCTCTCTCTAACCCATTACACTGTCTAGTAAGTAACCTCTCTCTCAACCCATTACACTGTCTAGTCTAGTATGTAACCTCTCTCTAACCCATTACACTGTCTAGTAAGTAACCTCTCTCTAACCCATTACACTGTCTAGTAAGTAACCTCTCTCTAACCCATTACACTGGCTAGTCTAGTAACCTCTCTCTAACCCATTACACTGTCTAGTCTAGTAAGTAACCTCTCTCTAACCCATTACACTGTCTAGTAAGTAACCTCTCTCTCCCTAACCCATTACACTGGCTAGTCTATTCACCCTCTCTCTAACCCATTACACTGGCTAGTCTAGTAACCTCTCTCTCTAACCCATTACACTGTCTAGTAAGTAACCTCTCTCTAACCCATTACACTGTCTAGTAAGTAACCTCTCTCTCTAACCCATTACACTGTCTAGTAAGTATCCTCTCTCTAACCCATTACACTGTCTGGTAAATATCCTCTCTCTAACCCATTACACTGTCTAGTAAGTAACCTCTCTCTAACCCATTACACTGTCTAGTAAGTAACCTCTCTCTAACCCATTACACTGTCTAGTAAGTAACCTCTCTCTATCTAACCCATTACACTGTCTAGTAAGTATCCTCTCTCTAACCCATTACACTGTCTAGTATGTATCCTCTCTCTAACCCATTACACTGTCTAGTAAGTAGCCTCTCTCTCTATCCCATTACACTGTCTAGTATGTAACTCTCTCTCTAACCCATTACACTGTCTAGTAAGTATCTCTCTCTCTAACCCATTACACTGTCTAGTAAGTATCCTCTCTCTCTAACCCATTACACTGTCTAGTAAGTAACCTCTCGCTCTCTAACCCATTACACTGTCTAGTAAGTAACCTCTCTCTTACCCATTACACTGTCTAGTCTAGTAAGTAACCTCTCTCTAACCCATTACACTGTCTAGTCTTGTATGTAACTCTCTCTCTCTCTAACCGATTACACTCTCTAGTAAGTAACCTCTCTCTAACCCATTACACTGTCTAGTATGTAACTCTCTCTCTAACCCGTTACACTGTCAAGAAAGTAACCACTCTCTAACCCATTACACTGTCTAGTAAGTAACCTCTCTCAACCCATTACACTGTCTAGTAACATCTCTCTCTAACCCATGACACTGTCTAGTAAACTTTCTCTCTAACCCATTACGCTGTCTAGTAACCTCTCTCTCTCTAACCCATTACACCGTCTAGTAAGTAACCTCTCTCTCTAACCCATTACACTGGCTAGTCTAGTAACCTCTCTCTAACCCATTACACTGTCTAGTCTAGTAAGTAACTCTCTCTCTAACCCATTACACTGTCTAGTAAGTAACCTCTCTCTCTAACCCATTACACTGTCTAGTAATTAACCTCTCTCTCTAACCCATTACACTGTCTAGTAAGTAACTCTCTCTAACCCATTACACTGTCTAGTAAGTAACTCTCTCTTACCCATTACACTGTCTAGTAAGTAACCTCTCTAACCCATTACACTGTCTAGTCTTGTATGTAACCTCTCTCTCTCTAACCGATTACACTCTCTAGTAAGTAACTTCTCTCTAACCCATTACACTGTCTAGTATGTAACCTCTCTCTAACCCGTTACACTGTCAAGTAAGTAACCCTCTCTAACCCATTACACTGTCTAGTAAGTACCCTCTCTCTCTAACCCATTACACTGTCTAGTAACATCTCTCTCTAACCCATGACACTGTCTAGTAAACTCTCTCTCTAACCCATTACGCTGTCTAGTAACCTCTCTCTCTAACCCATTACACTGTCTAGTAAGTAACTCTCTCTCTAACCCATTACACTGTCTAGTAAGTAACCTATCTCTCTCTCTAACCCATTACTGTCTAGTAAGTAACCTCTCTCTCTCTCTAACCAATTACTGTCTAGTAAGTAACCTCTCTCTCTCTCTCTCTCTCTAACCCATTACACTGTCTAGTAAGTAACCTCTCTCTCTGTAACCCATTACACTGTCTAGTAAGTAACCTCTCTCTCTCTAACCCATTACACTGTCTAGTAAGTAACCTCTCTCTCTCTCTAACAAATTACACTGTCTAGTAAGTAACCTCTCTCTCTCTCTAACCCATTACACTGTCTAGTAATTAACCCTCTCTAACCCATTACACTGTCTAGTAAGTAACCCTCTCTCTAACCCATTACACTGTCTAGTAAGTAACCTCTTCTCTCTAACCCATTACACTGTCTAGTAAGTAACCTCTCTCTGTAACCCATTACACTGTCTAGTAAGTAAACTCTCTCTCTCTAAACCATTACACTGTCTAGTAAGTAACCTCTCTCTCTCTAAACCATTACACTGTCTAGTAAGTAATCCCTCTCTCTAACCCATTACACTGTCTAGTAAGTAACCTCTCTCTCTAACCCATTACACTGTCTAGTAAGTAACCTCTCTCTCTAACCCATTACACTGTCTAGTAAGTAACCTCTCTCTCTAACCCATTACACTGTCTAGTAAGTAACCTCTCTTACCCATTACACTGTCTAGTCTAGTAAGTAACCTCTCTAACCCATTACACTGTCTAGTCTTGTATGTAACCTCTCTCTCTCTAACCGATTACACTCTCTAGTAAGTAACTCTCTCTAACCCATTACACTGTCTAGTATGTAACCTCTCTCTCTAACCCGTTACACTGTCAAGTAAGTAACCTCTCTCTAACCCATTACACTGTCTAGTAAGTAACTCTCTCTAACCCATGACACTGTCTAGTAAACTCTCTCTAACCCATTACGCTGTCTAGTAACCTCTCTCTCTAACCCATTACACTGTCTAGTAAGTAACCTCTCTCTCTAACCCATTACACTGTCTAGTATGTAACCTCTCTCTAACCCATTACACTGTCTAGTAACATCTCTCTCTAACCCATGACACTGTCTAGTAAACTCTCTCTCTAACCCATTACGCTGTCTAGTAACCTCTCTCTCTCTAACCCATTACACTGTCTAGTAAGTAACCTCTCTCTAACCCATTACACTGTCTAGTCTAGTATGTAACCTCTCTCTAACCCATTACACTGTCTAGTAAGTAACCTCTCTCTCTAACCCATTACACTGTCTAGTAAGTAACCTCTCTCTAACCCATTACACTGGCTAGTCTAGTAACTCTCTCTCTAACCCATTACACTGTCTAGTCTAGTAAGTAACCTCTCTCTAACCCATTACACTGTCTAGTAAGTAACCTCTCTCTCTCAACCCATTACACTGTATAGTCATCTCTCTCCCTAACCCATTACACTGGCTAGTCTATTCACCTCTCTCTAACCCATTACACTGGTAAGTAACCTCTAACCCATTACACTGTCTAGTAAGTAACCCTCTCTCTAACCCATTATACTGTCTAGTAAGTATCCTCTCTCTAACCCATTACACTGTCTAGTAAATATCCTCTCTAACCCATTACACTGTCTAGTAAGTAACCTCTCTCTCTAACCCATTACACTGTCTAGTAAGTAACCTCTCTCTCTAACCCATTACACTGTCTAGTAAGTAACCTCTCTCTCTCTAATCATTACACTGTCTAGTAAGTATCCTCTCTCTAACCCATTACACTGTCTAGTATGTATCCTCTCTCTAACCACATTACACTGTCTAGTAAGTAGCCTCTCTCTCTATCCCATTACACTGTCTAGTATGTAACCTCTCTCTCTAACCCGTACACTGTCTAGTAAGTATCCTCTCTCTAACCCATTACACTGTCTAGTAAGTATCCTCTCTCTCTAACCCATTACACTGTCTAGTAAGTAACCTCTCGCTCTCTAACCCATTACACTGTCTAGTAAGTAACTCTCTCTCTCTAACCCATTACACTGTCTAGTTAGTATCCTCTCTCTAACCCATTACACTGTCTAGTAAGTAACCTCTCTCTAACCCATTACACTGTCTAGTCTAGTAAGTAACTCTCTCTCTCTAACCCATTACACTGTCAAGTAAGTAACCTCTCTCTAACCCATTACACTGTCTATTAAGTAACCTCTCTCTAACCCATTACACTGTCTAGTAACATCTCTCTCTAACCCATGACACTGTCTAGTAAACTCTCTCTAACCCATTACGCTGTCTAGTAACCTCTCTCTCTAACCCATTACACTGTCTAGTAAGTAACCTCTCTCTCTAACCCATTACACTGTCTAGTATGTAACCTCTCTCTCTAACCCATTACACTGTCTAGTAACATCTCTCTCTAACCCATGACACTGTCTAGTAAACTCTCTCTCTAACCCATTACGCTGTCTAGTAACCTCTCTCTCTAACCCATTACACTGTCTAGTAAGTAACCTCTCTCTCTAACCCATTACACTGTCTAGTCTAGTATGTAATCTCTCTCTCTAACCCATTACACTGTCTAGTAAGTAACCTCTCTCTCTAACCCATTACACTGTCTAGTAAGTAACCTCTCTCTCTAACCCATTACACTGGCTAGTCTAGTAACCTCTCTCTCTAACCCATTACACTGTCTAGTCTAGTAAGTAACCTCTCTCTCTAACCCATTACACTGTCTAGTAAGTAACCTCTCTCTCCCTAACCCATTACACTGGCTAGTCTATTCACCTCTCTCTAACCCATTACACTGGCTAGTCTAGTAACTCTCTCTCTAACCCATTACACTGTCTAGTAAGTAACCTCTCTAACCCATTACACTGTCTAGTAAGTAACCTCTCTCTCTAACCCATTACACTGTCTAGTAAGTATCCTCTCTCTAACCCATTACACTGTCTAGTAAGTATCCTCTCTCTAACCCATTACACTGTCTAGTAAGTATCCTCTCTCTAACCCATTACACTGTCTAGTAAGTAACCTCTCGCTCTCTAACCCATTACACTGTCTAGTAAGTAACCTCTCTCTCTCTAACCCATTACACTGTCTAGTTAGTATCCTCTCTCTAACCCATTACACTGTCTAGTAAGTAACCTCTCTCTAACCCATTACACTGTCTAGTCTAGTAAGTAACCTCTCTCTCTCTCTAACCCATTACACTGTCTAGTAAGTAACCTCTCTCTAACCCATTACACTGTCTAGTCTAGTAAGTAACCTCTCTCTCTCGCTAACCCATTACACTGTCTAGTAAGTATCCTCTTTCTAACCCATTACACTGTCTAGTAAGTAACCTCTCTCTAACCCATTACACTGTCTAGTAAGTAACCTCTCTCTAACCCATTACACTGTCTAGTAAGTATCCTCTCTCTCTAACCCATTACACTGTCTAGTAAGTAACCACTCTCTCTAACCCATTACACTGTCTAGTAAGTATCCTCTCTCTCTAACCCATTACACTGTCTAGTAAGTAACCTCTCTCTAACCCATTACACTGTCTAGTAAGTAACCTCTCTCTAACCCATTACACTGTCTAGTAAGTATCCTCTCTCTCAACCCATTACACTGTCTAGTAAGTATCCTCTCTCTAACCCATTACACTGTCTAGTCTAGTAAGTAACCCTCTCTCTCTAACCCATTACACTGTCTAGTCTAGTATGTAACCTCTCTCTAACCCATTACACTGTCTAGTCTAGTATGTAACCTCTCTCTAACCCATTACACTGTCTAGTCTAGTAAGAAACCTCTCTCTCTAACCCATTACACTGTCTAGTCTAGTATGTAACCTCTCTCTCTAACCCATTACACTGTCTAGTCTAGTAAGAAACCTCTCTCTCTAACCCATTACACTGTCTAGTCTAGTAAGAAACCTCTCTCTAACCCATTACACTGTCTAGTCTAGTAAGTAACCGCTCTCTCTCTAACCCATTACGCTGTCTAGTAAGTAACCCCTCTCTCTCTAAACCCATTACACTGTCTATTCTAGTAAGTAACCTCTCTCTCTCTAACCCATTACGCTGTCTAGTAAGTAACCTCTCTCTCTCTAAACCCATTACACTGTCTAGTCTAGTAAGTAACCACTCTCTCTCTAACCCATTACACTATCTAGTAAGTAACCCCTCTCTCTCTCTAACCCATTATGCTGTCTAGTAAGTAACCTCTCTCTCTCTCTAACCCATTACACTGTCTAGTCTAGTATTTAACCTCTCTCTAACCCATTACACTGTCTAGTCTGGTAAGTAACCTCTCTCTCTAACCCATTACACTGTCTAGTCTAGTAAGTAACCTCTCTCTCTAACCCATTACACTGTCTAGTCTAGTAAGTAACCTCTCTCTAACACATTACGCTGTCTAGTAAGTAACCTCCCTCTCTAAACCCATTACACTGTCTAGTAACCTCTCTCTCTAACCCATTACACTGTCTAGTCTAGTATGTAACCGCTCCTCTCTAACCCATTACGCTGTCTAGTAAGTAACCCCTCTCTCTAAACCCATTACACTGTCTATTCTAGTAAGTAACTCTCTCTCTCTAACCCATTACGCTGTCTAGTAAGTAACCTCTCTCTCTCTAAACCCACTACACTGTCTAGTCTAGTAAGTAACCACTCTCTCTCTAACCCATTACACTGTCTAGTAAGTAACCTCTCTCTCTAACCCATTACACTGTCTAGTAAGTAACCTCTCTCTCTAACCCATTACACTGGCTAGTCTAGTAACCTCTCTCTCTAACCCATTACACTGTCTAGTCTAGTAAGTAACCTCTCTCTAACCCATTACACTGTCTAGTAAGTAACCTCTCTCTCCCTAACCCATTACACTGGCTAGTCTATTCACCTCTCTCTCTAACCCATTACACTGGCTAGTCTAGTAACCTCTCTCTCTAACCCATTACACTGTCTAGTAAGTAACCTCTCTCTAACCCATTACACTGTCTAGTAAGTAACCTTCTCTCTAACCCATTACACTGTCTAGTAAGTATCCTCTCTCTAACCCATTACACTGTCTAGTAAATATCCTCTCTAACCCATTACACTGTCTAGTAAGTAACCCCTCTCTCTAACCCATTACACTGTCTAGTAAGTAACCTCCTCTCTAACCCATTACACTGTCTAGTAAGTAACCTCTCTCTCTAACCCATTACACTGTCTAGTAAGTATCCTCTCTCTAACCCATTACACTGTCTAGTATGTATCCTCTCTCTAACCCATTACACTGTCTAGTAAGTAGCCTCTCTCTATCCCATTACACTGTCTAGTATGTAACCTCTCTCTCTAACCCATTACACTGTCTAGTAAGTATCCTCTCTCTAACCCATTACACTGTCTAGTAAGTATCCTCTCTCTCTAACCCATTACACTGTCTAGTAAGTAACCTCTCGCTCTCTAACCCATTACCCTGTCTAGTAAGTAACCTCTCTCTCTAACCCATTACACTGTCTAGTTAGTATCCTCTCTCTAACCCATTACACTGTCTAGTAAGTAACCTCTCTCTAACCCATTACACTGTCTAGTCTAGTAAGTAACCTCTCTCTCTCTCTAACCCATTACACTGTCTAGTAAGTAACCTCTCTCTAACCCATTACACTGTCTAGTCTAGTAAGTAACCTCTCTCTCTCGCTAACCCATTACACTGTCTAGTAAGTATCCTCTTTCTAACCCATTACACTGTCTAGTAAGTAACCTCTCTCTCTAACCCATTACACTGTCTAGTAAGTAACCTCTCTCTCTAACCCATTACACTGTCTAGTAAGTATCCTCTCTCTCTAACCCATTACACTGTCTAGTAAGTAACCACTCTCTCTAACACATTACACTGTCTAGTAAGTATCCTCTCTCTCTAACCCATTACACTGTCTAGTAAGTAACCTCTCTCTCTAACCCATTACACTGTCTAGTAAGTAACCTCTCTCTCTAACCCATTACACTGTCTAGTAAGTATCCTCTCTCTCTAACCCATTACACTGTCTAGTAAGTATCCTCTCTCTAACCCATTACACTGTCTAGTCTAGTAAGTAACCTCTCTCTCTCTAACCCATTACACTGTCTAGTCCAGTATGTAACCTCTCTCTCAAACCCATTACACTGTCTAGTCTAGTATGTAACCTCTCTCTAACCCATTACACTGTCTAGTCTAGTAAGAAACTCTCTCTCTCTAACCCATTACACGGTCTAGTCTAGTATGTAACCTCTCTCTAACCCATTACACTGTCTAGTCTAGTAAGAAACCTCTCTTCTCTAACCCATTACACTGTCTAGTCTAGTAAGAAACCCTCTCTCTAACCCATTACACTGTCTAGTCTAGTAAGTAACCGCTCTCTCTCTAACCCATTACGCTGTCTAGTAAGTAACCCTCTCTCTAAACCCATTACACTGTCTATTCTAGTAAGTAACCCCTCTCTCTAACCCATTACGCTGTCTAGTAAGTAACCTCTCTCTAAACCCATTACACTGTCTAGTCTAGTAAGTAACCACTCTCTCTAACCCATTACACTATCTAGTAAGTAACCCTCTCTCTCTAACCCATTATGCTGTCTAGTAAGTAACCTCTCTCCTCTAACCCATTACACTGTCTAGTCTAGTATTTAACCCTCTCTAACCCATTACACTGTCTAGTCTAGTAAGTAACTCTCTCTCTAACCCATTACACTGTCTAGTCTAGTAAGTAACCTCCTCTCTAACCCATTACACTGTCTAGTCTAGTAAGTAACCCTCTCTAACACATTACGCTGTCTAGTAAGTAACCTCTCTCTAAACCCATTACACTGTCTAGTAACCTCTCTCTCAACCCATTACACTGTCTAGTCTAGTATGTAACCTCTCTCTCTAAACCCATTACACTGTCTTGTTACCTCTCCCTGTGTGTAGTTCCAGACTCTGACTGCGGCTAGGCTAGCCTCTCCTGTGTGTAGCTTCCAGACTCTGACTGCGGCTAGGCTAGCCTCTCCCTGTGTGTAGTTTCAGACTCTGACTGCGGCTAGGCTAGCCTCTCCCTGTGTGTATCTTCCAGACTCTGACTGCGGCTAGGCTAGCCTCTCCCTGTGTGTATCTTCCAGACTCTGACTGCGGCTAGGCTAGCCTCTCCCTGTGTGTATCTTCCAGACTCTGACTGCGGCTAGGCTAGCCTCTCCCTGTGTGTATCTTCCAGACTCTGACTGCGGCTAGGCTAGCCTCTCCCTGTGTGTAGTTTCAGACTCTGACTGCGGCTAGGCTAGCCTCTCCCTGTGTGTAGTTTCAGACTCTGACTGCGGCTAGGCTAGCCTCTCCCTGTGTGTAGTCTTCCAGACTCTGACTGCGGCTAGGCTAGCCTCTCCTGTGTGTATCTTCCAGACTCTGACTGCGGCTAGGCTAGCCTCTCCCTGTGTGTATCTTCCAGACTCTGACTGCGGCTAGGCTAGCCTCTCCCTGTGTGTATCTACCAGACTCTGACTGCGGCTAGGCTAGCCTCTCCCTGTGTGTAGTTTCAGACTCTGACTGCAGCTAGGCTAGCCTCTCCCTGTGTGTAGTTTCAGACTCTGACTGCGGCTAGGCTAGCCTCTCCCTGTGTGTAGTTTCAGACTCTGACTGCGGCTAGGCTAGCCTCTCCCTGTGTGTATCTTTCAGACTCTGACTGCGGCTAGGCTAGCCTCTCCCTGTGTGTAGTTTCAGACTCTGACTGTGGCTAGGCTATCCTCTCCCTGTGTGTATCTTCCAGACTCTGACTGCGGCTAGGCTAGCCTCTCCCTGTGTGTATCTACCAGACTCTGACTGCGGCTAGGCTAGCCTCTCCCTGTGTGTATCTTC